>NW_027040032.1:0-77500 GCF_034236695.1 Oncorhynchus nerka | reverse complement strand
GTAGTAGTAGTAGTACCTGCAGGGTGTGGTCGACAGAGGGCCAGGCCCCGTTGGGGTCGTTGCGGAGCAGCTGGGCACTCTGATAGTACACTCCCTTGACTGTCTCTGTCTCTGGGATCTCTGTGAAGAAGCGGTCCAGACTGCTGTTGTCACTGCTGACCGAGTAGTTGGTGAAGTCATGGTTAGCGTTGCTGATGATGGGCATGGTGGCATTGGGACGGTGTGTGTGTGTGTATGGTCAGGTGGTCAGGAAGAGGGCCGCGGACCTGGGAAGACAGGAACCAAGATTGTTGGATGAATAACTTGACACCTGAAGACGTGTACAAGCTCTCTAAAAAGCCTTTCACTTTTAAGATGTTGCAAAATTCTGGTAACGTTTACAAAAAAAGCCCAACTTTTCCAGAAATCTTGGTTGGAAGACTCCCGGAATCAGGGGGGAATAAGTAGGACATCTGGAATCCTCCAACTAGGATTTCTGGAAAACCTGGGAATATTGGTTAAATTTCCTGAAATTATGCAACCCTATGTATATAGGACAGGGTTGGGTAAATTACTTTACTGTAATCTGGTAAAAGTTACTAGTTATCTGTCCAAAATTGTAGTCAGTAATGTAATTTTTTGGATTACCCAAAACTCAGTAACATAATTGGATTGTTTTCAGTTACTTTTGGATTACTTTCCCTTTAAGAGTCGATAGAAGAAGACAAAAATGATCCATCAAACGCATTTGGTGTGTCATCATAGTGGTCTCTGATTGGTGGTCATCATTAGGCGTGTCATCATAGTCGTCTCTGATTGGTGGTCATCATAGTGGTCTCTGATTGGTAGTCATCATTAGGTGTGTCATCATAGTGGTCTCTGATTGGTGGTGATCATTTGGTGTGTCATCATAGTGGTCTCTGATTGGTGGTGATCATTTGGTGTGTCATCTTAGTGGTCTCTGATTGGTGGTCACCATTAGGTGTGTCATCATAGTGGTCTCTGATTGGTGGTCATCATAGTGGTCTCTGATTAGTAGTCATCATTAGGTGTGTCATCATAGTGGTCTCTGATTGGTGGTCATCATTAGGTGTGTCATCATAGTGGTCTCTGATTGGTGGTCACCATTAGGTGTGTCATCATAGTGGTCTCTGATTGGTGGTCATCATTTGGTGTGTCATCATAGTGGTTTATGACTTGTGGTGATTGGTGGTCATCAAACTTAAATGTCTTTTTCAATAGTGGTCTGAATGTCATTGAGTGAATCTGTCATGATGTAATTTATTTAGCTTTAACATCCTTTCTGAATTTAAAATTATTCCAAGAAGTAATAATCTAGTTTTTTCAAAAGTATCTTTAATCTGATTACAATATTTTTTTCTGGCAATGTAACTGATTACAGTTAGCATTTTTGTAATCAGTTTACATGTAGCCGATCCATTAGTCCCCAACCGATGATAGGCTCTACATTTATAACATGTAGCCGATCCATTAGTCCCCAACCTATGATAGGCTCTACATTTATAACATGTTTTCCACCAACCTGATGATAGGCTCTACATTTTATAACATGTTGTAGGCTCTACATTATAACATGTAGAACAAACTTAAATGTCTTTTTTCAATGCTGAATCCCCAATGTCATTGAGAAAACATGTAGCCGAATGCTTTATCATGATGTAACCTATGATAGGCTCATTTATTTAGCTTTTAACATCCTTTAGGCTCTGAATTTAAACATGTATTCCATTAGTCCCCAACCTATGATAGGCTCTACATTTTTCAAAATGTATCCATTTAACCTGATAGGCTCTACATTTTTTAACATGGCCGATCCATTAGTCCCCAACTATGATAGGCTCTACATTTACAGTCCCCAACATGTAGCCGATCCATTAGTCCCCAACCTATGATAGGCTCTACATTTATAACATGTAGCCGATCCATTAGTCCCCAACCTATGATAGGCTCTACATTTATAACATGTAGCCGATCCATTAGTCCCCAACCTATGATAGGCTCTACATTTATAACATGTAGCCGATCCATTAGTCCCCAACCTATGATAGGCTCTACATTTATAACATGTAGCCGATCCATTAACCTATCCTACATTTATAACATGTAGCCGATCCATTAGTCCCCAACCTATAGGCTCTATTTATAACATGTAGCCGATCCATTAGTCCCCAACCTATGATAGGCTCTACATTTATAACATGTAGCCGATCCATTAGTCCCCAACCTATGATAGGCTCTACATTTATAACATGTAGCCGATCCATTAGTCCCCAACCTATGATAGGCTCTACATTTATAACATGTAGCCGATCCATTAGTCCCCAACCTATGATAGGCTCTACATTTATAACATGTAGCCGATCCATTAGTCCCCAACCTATGATAGGCTCTACATTTATAACATGTAGCCGATCCATTAGTCCCCAACCTATGATAGGCTCTACATTTATAACATGTAGCCGATCCATTAGTCCCAACCTATGATAGGCTCTACATTTATAACATGTAGCCGATCCATTAGTCCCCAACCTATGATAGGCTCTAATTTATAACATGATAGCCGATCCATTAGTCCCCAACCGATGATAGGCTCTACATTTATAACATGTAGCCGATCCATTAGTCCCCAACCTATGATAGGCTCTACATTTATAACATGTAGGCTCTACATTTATAACATGTATAAGTCCCCAACCTGATCCATTAGTCCCCAACCGATGATAGGCTCTACATTTATAACATGTAGCCGATCCATTAGTCCCCAACCTATGATAGGCTCTACATTTATAACATGTAGCCGATCCATTAGTCCCCAACCGATGATAGGCTCTACATTTATAACATGTAGCCGATCCATTAGTCCCCAACCTATGATAGGCTCTACATTTATAACATGTAGCCGATCCATTAGTCCCCAACCTATGATAGGCTCTACATTTATTCACAATTATCTGGTAAATATTAGTCTTCAGACATCCAGTTTCACAGTTATTGCACAGGCCTGGCCCAATAATATCCCTGCCCATTGGAAAAGCTATCATTATGAATCTGTTGTGACTACTGCACTACACCATGGTCCCTGCCCTGAATGGAACCTTTCATAGTGTACTATTTACTTTGGACCATCAGCCCCATACGTTGCACAGTTATTGCACAGGCCTGTGCTCTCTCTAATTCTCTCTTTCTTTCTCTCTCAGAGGACCTGAGCCCTAGGACCATGACTCCTTGCTGTCCCCAGTCCACCTGGCCGTGCTGCTGCTCTAGTTTCAACTGTTCTGCCTTGGACCATGCTGGTCATTTATGAACATTTGAACATCTTGGCCATGTTCTGTTATAATCTCCACCCGGCACAGCCAGAAGAGGACTTTGACCCCCTGAAATATAATATGAATATCAATACATGGGGCTGAAATATAATATGAATATGGATATATATGATGACGTAGAAATAAATCCATTAGAGATATATTTATAGGGCTATATATATAACAATAATTTGTGAATAGCTTTATAGGGAAAACAAATGATTACACTAGTTTTTTGTATGTTTTTAACCTCAATTTGGCTCTCATTGCAAATTCGTTTTTTTTTAATGCATGTATGCGTGGCAAAATAATTACTTCACAAAGACAGAACGTTACTTACCGTCGCTGACAACTCGTTTTATCCTCTCTTACTTTATGGTGAATTGACTTCCATCATAGGCGAATTATTTCGCGTCAACATCCTTCAAATTGACCAGCCATATGTGCGCTCCGCTGCACGCAGACAACTTTACGGAACTATGATAGGCCTATTCAAAAACTGACCGGGAGCGAAAACAAAGTACGAAACGAAATGGGAGTGATGTCTGTCCATGTTTAGGCTACCCCGAGAGCTCTTGTCTTGTTCCAAACACAACCCACTGGGCACACACTGGTTGTGCGTTGTTTCACGTGGAATATACTTTGAATTGACGTCTGTGCCCAGTGGGAACTGCTCGTCTCCCCGCAACACAGGTCCGTCCCTACAGAGTAGGTACAGCGCGTTCACTTTCGGGAACTAATCTGGAGTGTTTTTCTCCTATCCGTATTAATTCCACATCATCTACATTGGTCCAGCAGGTGGTTGGGGACAGGCGGCAACTGGAAGCGCATTGTCAGATTTGAGAATAAAAGCGATTATCCAACGGTTCTGTCCTCCGAAAAACCTCTCTCTCCCTCTCGTGTCTCTCTCTCCCTTTCTTGCTATGACTCTTTATCTCTCTCCCTCTCTCTCCCTCTCTTTCTCTCTCTCTCTCTCCCTCTCTCTCCCTCTCGTGTCTCTCTCTCCCTTTCTTGCTATGACTCTTTATCTCTCTCTCTCTCTCTCTCTCTCTCTCTCTCTCTCTCTCTCTCTCTCTCTCTCTCTCTCTCTCTCTCCCTCTCTCTCTCTCTCTCTCTCCCTCTCTCTCTCTCTCTCTCTCTCTCTCTCTCTCTGTGTGTGTGAACTATTTTTCCCCTTTAGTGTACTGCATGACCGCTCGTTTACCATTGGACACGTACTGTAAAGCCTTTTATCTAACGTTTTTATAGGCTGCAGAATTAGAATTCCAAACACAGAGAGGATTAGTGCAGGACAGAGAAAGATGAGGTCCCCAGCCTCCATTTCATTTATGTCAGCAGACTTCTGCCTTGAACAGATGAACTTCACACACATGCACAAACACATGCAGGCAGCCACGCACAATCTCTCACACACACACACACAGCTTTGTTTTTGTGAAATTCTAGGACTTTTTGGAATGGAAAAATGTTTGACCAACATAAATTATATTTTCCCTAACCCTAACCCTTAGCCTAAGCTAACCTTAACCACAAAAACCCTAACCCTAACCATAAATCTAACCCTAACCTTAACCTTAACCCCAAACTTTACCCTTAAGCTTAAAATAACACTTGAACAAATTCAGGACCTGAAAAAAAGTGATTGTTTTCCTACTTTTTCAGGACATTGGAGTGAATTGTTAGGACATTGGAGTGAAGTGTTAGGACATTGGGGTGAAGTGTTAGGACATTGGAGTGAAGTGTTAGGACATTGGAGTGAAGTGTTAGGACATTGGAGTGAAGTGTTAGGACATTGGAGTGAAGTGTTAGGACAGTGGAGTGAAGTGTTAGGACATTGGAGTGAATTGTTAGGACATTGGAGTGAAGTGTTAGGACATTGGAGTGAATTGTTAGGACATTGGGGTGAATTGTTAGGACATTGGAGTGAAGTGTTAGGACATTGGGGTGAATTGTTAGGACATTGGAGTGAAGTGTTAGGACATTGGAGTGAAGTGTTAGGACATTGGAGTGAAGTGTTAGGACATTGGAGTGAAGTGTTAGGACATTGGGGTGAATTGTTAGGACATTGGAGTGAAGTGTTAGGACATTGGAGTGAAGTGTTAGGACATTGGAGTGAAGTGTTAGGACATTGGAGTGAAGTGTTAGGACATTGGAGTGAAGTGTTAGGACATTGGGGTGAATTGTTAGGACATTGGAGTGAAGTGTTAGGACATTGGAGTGAAGTGTTAGGACATTGGAGTGAAGTGTTAGGACATTGGAGTGAAGTGTTAGGACATTGGAGTGAATTGTTAGGACATTGGAGTGAAGTGTTAGGACATTGGAGTGAATTGTTAGGACATTGGAGTGAATTGTCAGGACATTGGAGTGAAGTGTTAGGACATTGGAGTGAAGTGTTAGGACATTGGAGTGAATTGTTAGGACATTGGGGTGAATTGTTAGGACATTGGAGTGAATTGTTAGGACATTGGAGTGAAGTGTTAGGACATTGGAGTGAAGTGTTAGGACATTGGAGTGAATTGTTAGGACATTGGAGTGAATTGTCAGGACATTGGGGTGAATTGTTAGGACATTGGGGTGAATTGTCAGGACATTGGAGTGAAGTGTTAGGACATTGGAGTGAAGTGTTAGGACATTGGAGTGAATTGTTAGGACATTGGGGTGAAGTGTCAGGACATTGGGGTGAATTGTTAGGACATTGGAGTGAAGTGTTAGGACATTGGAGTGAAGTGTTAGGACATTGGAGTGAATTGTTAGGACATTGGAGTGAATTGTCAGGACATTGGAGTGAAGTGTTAGGACATTGGAGTGAAGTGTTAGGACATTGGAGTGAATTGTTAGGACATTGGGGTGAATTGTTAGGACATTGGAGTGAATTGTTAGGACATTGGAGTGAAGTGTTAGGACATTGGAGTGAAGTGTTAGGACATTGGAGTGAATTGTTAGGACATTGGAGTGAATTGTCAGGACATTGGGGTGAATTGTTAGGACATTGGGGTGAATTGTTAGGACATTGGAGTGAAGTGTTAGGACATTGGAGTGAATTGTCAGGACATTGGAGTGAAGTGTTAGGACATTGGAGTGAATTGTCAGGACATTGGGGTGAATTGTTAGGACATTGGGGTGAATTGTCAGGACATTGGAGTGAATTGTTAGGACATTGGAGTGAATTGTTAGGACATTGGAGTGAAGTGTTAGGACATTGGAGTGAATTGTTAGGACATTGGAGTGAAGTGTTAGGACATTGGAGTGAAGTGTTAGGACATTGGAGTGAAGTGTTAGGACATTGGAGTGAATTGTTAGGACATTGGAGTGAAGTGTTAGGACATTGGAGTGAATTGTTAGGACATTGGAGTGAAGTGTTAGGACATTGGAGTGAATTGTCAGGACATTGGAGTGAATTGTCAGGACATTGGAGTGAATTGTCAGGACATTGGGGTGAATTGTTAGGACATTGGGGTGAATTGTTAGGACATTGGAGTGAAGTGTTAGGACATTGGAGTGAATTGTCAGGACATTGGAGTGAAGTGTTAGGACATTGGAGTGAATTGTCAGGACATTGGGGTGAATTGTTAGGACATTGGGGTGAATTGTTAGGACATTGGAGTGAATTGTTAGGACATTGGGGTGAATTGTCAGGACATTGGGGTGAATTGTTAGGACATTGGGGTGAATTGTTAGGACATTGGGGTGAATTGTTAGGACATTGGAGTGAATTGTTAGGACATTGGGGTGAATTGTTAGGACATTGGAGTGAATTGTTAGGACATTGGGGTGAATTGTCAGGACATTGGGGTGAATTGTTAGGACATTGGGGTGAATTGTTAGGACATTGGAGTGAAGTGTTAGGACATTGGAGTGAAGTGTTAGGACATTGGAGTGAAGTGTTAGGACATTGGAGTGAAGTGTTAGGACATTGGAGTGAAGTGTTAGGACATTGGAGTGAATTGTTAGGACATTGGAGTGAAGTGTTAGGACATTGGAGTGAATTGTTAGGACATTGGAGTGAATTGTCAGGACATTGGAGTGAAGTGTTAGGACATTGGAGTGAAGTGTTAGGACATTGGAGTGAATTGTTAGGACATTGGGGTGAATTGTTAGGACATTGGAGTGAATTGTTAGGACATTGGAGTGAAGTGTTAGGACATTGGAGTGAAGTGTTAGGACATTGGAGTGAATTGTTAGGACATTGGAGTGAATTGTCAGGACATTGGGGTGAATTGTTAGGACATTGGGGTGAATTGTCAGGACATTGGAGTGAAGTGTTAGGACATTGGAGTGAAGTGTTAGGACATTGGAGTGAATTGTTAGGACATTGGGGTGAAGTGTCAGGACATTGGGGTGAATTGTTAGGACATTGGAGTGAAGTGTTAGGACATTGGAGTGAAGTGTTAGGACATTGGAGTGAATTGTTAGGACATTGGAGTGAATTGTCAGGACATTGGAGTGAAGTGTTAGGACATTGGAGTGAAGTGTTAGGACATTGGAGTGAATTGTTAGGACATTGGGGTGAATTGTTAGGACATTGGAGTGAATTGTTAGGACATTGGAGTGAAGTGTTAGGACATTGGAGTGAAGTGTTAGGACATTGGAGTGAATTGTTAGGACATTGGAGTGAATTGTCAGGACATTGGGGTGAATTGTTAGGACATTGGGGTGAATTGTTAGGACATTGGAGTGAAGTGTTAGGACATTGGAGTGAATTGTCAGGACATTGGAGTGAAGTGTTAGGACATTGGAGTGAATTGTCAGGACATTGGGGTGAATTGTTAGGACATTGGGGTGAATTGTCAGGACATTGGAGTGAATTGTTAGGACATTGGAGTGAATTGTTAGGACATTGGAGTGAAGTGTTAGGACATTGGAGTGAATTGTTAGGACATTGGAGTGAAGTGTTAGGACATTGGAGTGAAGTGTTAGGACATTGGAGTGAAGTGTTAGGACATTGGAGTGAATTGTTAGGACATTGGAGTGAATTGTCAGGACATTGGGGTGAATTGTTAGGACATTGGGGTGAATTGTCAGGACATTGGAGTGAAGTGTTAGGACATTGGAGTGAAGTGTTAGGACATTGGAGTGAATTGTTAGGACATTGGGGTGAAGTGTCAGGACATTGGGGTGAATTGTTAGGACATTGGAGTGAAGTGTTAGGACATTGGAGTGAAGTGTTAGGACATTGGAGTGAATTGTTAGGACATTGGGGTGAATTGTTAGGACATTGGAGTGAATTGTTAGGACATTGGAGTGAAGTGTTAGGACATTGGAGTGAAGTGTTAGGACATTGGAGTGAATTGTTAGGACATTGGAGTGAATTGTCAGGACATTGGGGTGAATTGTTAGGACATTGGGGTGAATTGTCAGGACATTGGAGTGAAGTGTTAGGACATTGGAGTGAAGTGTTAGGACATTGGAGTGAATTGTTAGGACATTGGGGTGAAGTGTCAGGACATTGGGGTGAATTGTTAGGACATTGGAGTGAAGTGTTAGGACATTGGAGTGAAGTGTTAGGACATTGGAGTGAAGTGTTAGGACATTGGAGTGAATTGTTAGGACATTGGAGTGAATTGTCAGGACATTGGGGTGAATTGTTAGGACATTGGGGTGAATTGTTAGGACATTGGAGTGAAGTGTTAGGACATTGGAGTGAATTGTCAGGACATTGGAGTGAAGTGTTAGGACATTGGAGTGAATTGTCAGGACATTGGGGTGAATTGTTAGGACATTGGGGTGAATTGTCAGGACATTGGAGTGAATTGTTAGGACATTGGAGTGAATTGTTAGGACATTGGAGTGAAGTGTTAGGACATTGGAGTGAAGTGTTAGGACATTGGAGTGAAGTGTTAGGACATTGGAGTGAAGTGTTAGGACATTGGAGTGAAGTGTTAGGACATTGGAGTGAATTGTTAGGACATTGGAGTGAAGTGTTAGGACATTGGAGTGAATTGTTAGGACATTGGAGTGAAGTGTTAGGACATTGGAGTGAATTGTCAGGACATTGGAGTGAATTGTCAGGACATTGGAGTGAATTGTCAGGACATTGGGGTGAATTGTTAGGACATTGGGGTGAATTGTTAGGACATTGGAGTGAAGTGTTAGGACATTGGAGTGAATTGTCAGGACATTGGAGTGAAGTGTTAGGACATTGGAGTGAATTGTCAGGACATTGGGGTGAATTGTTAGGACATTGGGGTGAATTGTTAGGACATTGGAGTGAATTGTTAGGACATTGGGGTGAATTGTCAGGACATTGGGGTGAATTGTTAGGACATTGGGGTGAATTGTTAGGACATTGGGGTGAATTGTTAGGACATTGGAGTGAATTGTTAGGACATTGGGGTGAATTGTTAGGACATTGGAGTGAATTGTTAGGACATTGGGGTGAATTGTCAGGACATTGGGGTGAATTGTTAGGACATTGGGGTGAATTGTTAGGACATTGGAGTGAAGTGTTAGGACATTGGAGTGAATTGTTAGGACATTGGAGTGAAGTGTTAGGACATTGGGGTGAATTGTTAGGACATTGGAGTGAAGTGTTAGGACATTGGAGTGAAGTGTTAGGACATTGGAGTGAAGTGTTAGGACATTGGAGTGAAGTGTTAGGACATTGGAGTGAAGTGTTAGGACATTGGAGTGAAGTGTTAGGACATTGGAGTGAAGTGTTAGGACATTGGAGTGAATTGTTAGGACATTGGAGTGAAGTGTTAGGACATTGGAGTGAATTGTTAGGACATTGGAGTGAAGTGTTAGGACATTGGAGTGAATTGTTAGGACATTGGAGTGAAGTGTTAGGACATTGGAGTGAATTGTTAGGACATTGGAGTGAAGTGTTAGGACATTGGGGTGAATTGTTAGGACATTGGAGTGAAGTGTTAGGACATTGGAGTGAAGTGTTAGGACATTGGAGTGAAGTGTTAGGACATTGGAGTGAAGTGTTAGGACATTGGAGTGAAGTGTTAGGACATTGGAGTGAAGTGTTAGGACATTGGAGTGAATTGTTAGGACATTGGAGTGAAGTGTTAGGACATTGGAGTGAATTGTTAGGACATTGGAGTGAAGTGTTAGGACATTGGAGTGAATTGTCAGGACATTGGAGTGAATTGTCAGGACATTGGAGTGAATTGTCAGACATTGGGGTGAATTGTTAGGACATTGGGGTGAATTGTTAGGACATTGGAGTGAAGTGTTAGGACATTGGAGTGAATTGTCAGGACATTGGAGTGAAGTGTTAGGACATTGGAGTGAATTGTCAGGACATTGGGGTGAATTGTTAGACATTGGGGTGAATTGTCAGGACATTGGAGTGAATTGTTAGGACATTGGAGTGAATTGTTAGGACATTGGAGTGAAGTGTTAGGACATTGGAGTGAATTGTTAGGACATTGGAGTGAAGTGTTAGGACATTGGAGTGAAGTGTTAGGACATTGGAGTGAAGTGTTAGGACATTGGAGTGAATTGTTAGGACATTGGAGTGAAGTGTTAGGACATTGGAGTGAATTGTTAGGACATTGGAGTGAAGTGTTAGGACATTGGAGTGAATTGTCAGGACATTGGAGTGAATTGTCAGGACATTGGAGTGAATTGTCAGGACATTGGGGTGAATTGTTAGGACATTGGGGTGAATTGTTAGGACATTGGAGTGAAGTGTTAGGACATTGGAGTGAATTGTCAGGACATTGGAGTGAAGTGTTAGGACATTGGAGTGAATTGTCAGGACATTGGGGTGAATTGTTAGGACATTGGGGTGAATTGTTAGGACATTGGAGTGAATTGTTAGGACATTGGGGTGAATTGTCAGGACATTGGGGTGAATTGTTAGGACATTGGGGTGAATTGTTAGGACATTGGGGTGAATTGTTAGGACATTGGAGTGAATTGTTAGGACATTGGGGTGAATTGTTAGGACATTGGGGTGAATTGTTAGGACATTGGGGTGAATTGTCAGGACATTGGGGTGAATTGTTAGGACATTGGGGTGAATTGTTAGGACATTGGGGTGAATTGTTAGGACATTGGAGTGAATTGTTAGGACATTGGGGTGAATTGTTAGGACATTGGAGTGAATTGTTAGGACATTGGGGTGAAGTGTTAGGACATTGGGGTGAATTGTTAGGACATTGGGGTGAATTGTCAGGACATTGGGGTGAATTGTCAGGACATTGGGGTGAATTGTCAGGACATTGGGGTGAATTGTCAGGACATTGGGGTGAATTGTCAGGACATTGGGGTGAATTGTTAGGACATTGGGGTAAATTGTCAGGACATTGGAGTGAATTGTTAGGACATTGGGGTGAATTGTCAGGACATTGGGGTGAATTGTTAGGACATTGGGGTGAATTGTTAGGACATTGGGGTGAATTGTCAGGACATTGGGGTGAATTGTTAGGACATTGAGGTGAATTGTCAGGACATTGGGGTGAATTGTTAGGACATTGGGGTGAATTGTTAGGACATTGGAGTGAAGTGTTAGGACATTGGAGTGAATTGTTAGGACATTGGAGTGAATTGTTAGGACATTGGGGTGAATTGTTAGGACATTGGGGTGAATTGTTAGGACATTGGGGTGAATTGTTAGGACATTGGGGTGAATTGTTAGGATATTGGAGTGAAGTGTCAGGATATTGGAGTGAATTGTTAGGACATTGGGGTGAATTGTCAGGACATTGGAGTGAAGTGTCAGGATATTGGAGTGAAGTGTTAGGACATTGGGGTGAATTGTTAGGACATTGGAGTGAAGTGTCAGGATATTGGAGTGAAGTGTCAGGATATTGGAGTGAATTGTTAGGACATTGGGGTGAATTGTCAGGACATTGGGGTGAATTGTCAGGACATTGGAGTGAATTGTTAGGACATTGGGGTGAATTGTTAGGACATTGGAGTGAATTGTTAGGACATTGGGGTGAATTGTTAGGACATTGGGGTGAATTGTCAGGACATTGGGGTGAATTGTTAGGACATTGGAGTGAATTGTTAGGACATTGGGGTGAATTGTCAGGACATTGGAGTGAATTGTTAGACATTGGAGTGAATTGTCAGGACATTGGGGTGAATTGTTAGGATATTGGAGTGAATTGTTAGGACATTGGGGTGAATTGTCAGGACATTGGGGTGAATTGTTAGGATATTGGAGTGAATTGTCAGGACATTGGGGTGAATTGTCAGGACATTGGGGTGAATTGTCAGGATATTGGAGTGAAGTGTCAGGACATTGAGGTGAATTGTCAGGACATTGGGGTGAATTGTCAGGACATTGGAGTGAAGTGTTAGGACATTGGGGTGAATTGTCAGGACATTGGGGTGAATTGTCAGGACATTGGAGTGAATTGTTAGGACATTGGAGTGAATTGTTAGGACATTGGAGTGAATTGTCAGGACATTGGGGTGAATTGTTAGGACATTGGAGTGAAGTGTTAGGACATTGGGGTGAATTGTTAGGACATCGGAGTGAATTGTCAGGACATTGGGGTGAATTGTCAGGACATTGGAGTGAATTGTCAGGACATTGGGGTGAATTGTTAGGACATCGGAGTGAATTGTCAGGACATTGGGGTGAATTGTTAGGACATTGGGGTGAATTGTTAGGACATTGGAGTGAATTGTCAGGACATTGGGGTGAAGTGTTAGGACATTGGAGTGAAGTGTTAGGACATTGGGGTGAATTGTTAGGACATTGGGGTGAATTGTTAGGACATTGGAGTGAAGTGTTAGGACATTGGAGTGAATTGTTAGGACATTGGGGTGAAGTGTCAGGACATTGGGGTGAATTGTTAGGACATTGGAGTGAAGTGTTAGGACATTGGAGTGAAGTGTTAGGACATTGGAGTGAATTGTTAGGACATTGGAGTGAATTGTCAGGACATTGGAGTGAAGTGTTAGGACATTGGAGTGAAGTGTTAGGACATTGGAGTGAATTGTTAGGACATTGGGGTGAATTGTTAGGACATTGGAGTGAATTGTTAGGACATTGGAGTGAAGTGTTAGGACATTGGAGTGAAGTGTTAGGACATTGGAGTGAATTGTTAGACATTGGAGTGAATTGTCAGGACATTGGGGTGAATTGTTAGGACATTGGGGTGAATTGTTAGGACATTGGAGTGAAGTGTTAGGACATTGGAGTGAATTGTCAGGACATTGGAGTGAAGTGTTAGGACATTGGAGTGAATTGTCAGGACATTGGGGTGAATTGTTAGGACATTGGGGTGAATTGTCAGGACATTGGAGTGAATTGTTAGGACATTGGAGTGAATTGTTAGGACATTGGAGTGAAGTGTTAGGACATTGGAGTGAATTGTTAGGACATTGGAGTGAAGTGTTAGGACATTGGAGTGAAGTGTTAGGACATTGGAGTGAAGTGTTAGGACATTGGAGTGAATTGTTAGGACATTGGAGTGAAGTGTTAGGACATTGGAGTGAATTGTTAGGACATTGGAGTGAAGTGTTAGGACATTGGAGTGAATTGTCAGGACATTGGAGTGAATTGTCAGGACATTGGAGTGAATTGTCAGGACATTGGGGTGAATTGTTAGGACATTGGGGTGAATTGTTAGGACATTGGAGTGAAGTGTTAGGACATTGGAGTGAATTGTCAGGACATTGGAGTGAAGTGTTAGGACATTGGAGTGAATTGTCAGGACATTGGGGTGAATTGTTAGGACATTGGGGTGAATTGTTAGGACATTGGAGTGAATTGTTAGGACATTGGGGTGAATTGTCAGGACATTGGGGTGAATTGTTAGGACATTGGAGTGAATTGTTAGGACATTGGGGTGAATTGTTAGGACATTGGAGTGAATTGTTAGGACATTGGGGTGAATTGTCAGGACATTGGGGTGAATTGTTAGGACATTGGGGTGAATTGTTAGGACATTGGAGTGAAGTGTTAGGACATTGGAGTGAAGTGTTAGGACATTGGAGTGAAGTGTTAGGACATTGGAGTGAAGTGTTAGGACATTGGAGTGAAGTGTTAGGACATTGGAGTGAATTGTTAGGACATTGGAGTGAAGTGTTAGGACATTGGAGTGAATTGTTAGGACATTGGAGTGAATTGTCAGGACATTGGAGTGAAGTGTTAGGACATTGGAGTGAAGTGTTAGGACATTGGAGTGAATTGTTAGGACATTGGGGTGAATTGTTAGGACATTGGAGTGAATTGTTAGGACATTGGAGTGAAGTGTTAGGACATTGGAGTGAAGTGTTAGGACATTGGAGTGAATTGTTAGGACATTGGAGTGAATTGTCAGGACATTGGGGTGAATTGTTAGGACATTGGGGTGAATTGTCAGGACATTGGAGTGAAGTGTTAGGACATTGGAGTGAAGTGTTAGGACATTGGAGTGAATTGTTAGGACATTGGGGTGAAGTGTCAGGACATTGGGGTGAATTGTTAGGACATTGGAGTGAAGTGTTAGGACATTGGAGTGAAGTGTTAGGACATTGGAGTGAATTGTTAGGACATTGGAGTGAATTGTCAGGACATTGGAGTGAAGTGTTAGGACATTGGAGTGAAGTGTTAGGACATTGGAGTGAATTGTTAGGACATTGGGGTGAATTGTTAGGACATTGGAGTGAATTGTTAGGACATTGGAGTGAAGTGTTAGGACATTGGAGTGAAGTGTTAGGACATTGGAGTGAATTGTTAGGACATTGGAGTGAATTGTCAGGACATTGGGGTGAATTGTTAGGACATTGGGGTGAATTGTTAGGACATTGGAGTGAAGTGTTAGGACATTGGAGTGAATTGTCAGGACATTGGAGTGAAGTGTTAGGACATTGGAGTGAATTGTCAGGACATTGGGGTGAATTGTTAGGACATTGGGGTGAATTGTCAGGACATTGGAGTGAATTGTTAGGACATTGGAGTGAATTGTTAGGACATTGGAGTGAAGTGTTAGGACATTGGAGTGAATTGTTAGGACATTGGAGTGAAGTGTTAGGACATTGGAGTGAAGTGTTAGGACATTGGAGTGAAGTGTTAGGACATTGGAGTGAATTGTTAGGACATTGGAGTGAATTGTCAGGACATTGGGGTGAATTGTTAGGACATTGGGGTGAATTGTCAGGACATTGGAGTGAAGTGTTAGGACATTGGAGTGAAGTGTTAGGACATTGGAGTGAATTGTTAGGACATTGGGGTGAAGTGTCAGGACATTGGGGTGAATTGTTAGGACATTGGAGTGAAGTGTTAGGACATTGGAGTGAAGTGTTAGGACATTGGAGTGAATTGTTAGGACATTGGGGTGAATTGTTAGGACATTGGAGTGAATTGTTAGGACATTGGAGTGAAGTGTTAGGACATTGGAGTGAAGTGTTAGGACATTGGAGTGAATTGTTAGGACATTGGAGTGAATTGTCAGGACATTGGGGTGAATTGTTAGGACATTGGGGTGAATTGTCAGGACATTGGAGTGAAGTGTTAGGACATTGGAGTGAAGTGTTAGGACATTGGAGTGAATTGTTAGGACATTGGGGTGAAGTGTCAGGACATTGGGGTGAATTGTTAGGACATTGGAGTGAAGTGTTAGGACATTGGAGTGAAGTGTTAGGACATTGGAGTGAAGTGTTAGGACATTGGAGTGAATTGTTAGGACATTGGAGTGAATTGTCAGGACATTGGGGTGAATTGTTAGGACATTGGGGTGAATTGTTAGGACATTGGAGTGAAGTGTTAGGACATTGGAGTGAATTGTCAGGACATTGGAGTGAAGTGTTAGGACATTGGAGTGAATTGTCAGGACATTGGGGTGAATTGTTAGGACATTGGGGTGAATTGTCAGGACATTGGAGTGAATTGTTAGGACATTGGAGTGAATTGTTAGGACATTGGAGTGAAGTGTTAGGACATTGGAGTGAATTGTTAGGACATTGGAGTGAAGTGTTAGGACATTGGAGTGAAGTGTTAGGACATTGGAGTGAAGTGTTAGGACATTGGAGTGAATTGTTAGGACATTGGAGTGAAGTGTTAGGACATTGGAGTGAATTGTTAGGACATTGGAGTGAAGTGTTAGGACATTGGAGTGAATTGTCAGGACATTGGAGTGAATTGTCAGGACATTGGAGTGAATTGTCAGGACATTGGGGTGAATTGTTAGGACATTGGGGTGAATTGTTAGACATTGGAGTGAAGTGTTAGGACATTGGAGTGAATTGTCAGGACATTGGAGTGAAGTGTTAGGACATTGGAGTGAATTGTCAGGACATTGGGGTGAATTGTTAGGACATTGGGGTGAATTGTTAGGACATTGGAGTGAATTGTTAGGACATTGGGGTGAATTGTCAGGACATTGGGGTGAATTGTTAGGACATTGGGGTGAATTGTTAGGACATTGGGGTGAATTGTTAGGACATTGGAGTGAATTGTTAGGACATTGGGGTGAATTGTTAGGACATTGGAGTGAATTGTTAGGACATTGGGGTGAATTGTCAGGACATTGGGGTGAATTGTTAGGACATTGGGGTGAATTGTTAGGACATTGGAGTGAAGTGTTAGGACATTGGAGTGAATTGTTAGGACATTGGAGTGAAGTGTTAGGACATTGGGGTGAATTGTTAGGACATTGGAGTGAAGTGTTAGGACATTGGAGTGAAGTGTTAGGACATTGGAGTGAAGTGTTAGGACATTGGAGTGAAGTGTTAGGACATTGGAGTGAAGTGTTAGGACATTGGAGTGAAGTGTTAGGACATTGGAGTGAAGTGTTAGGACATTGGAGTGAATTGTTAGGACATTGGAGTGAAGTGTTAGGACATTGGAGTGAATTGTTAGGACATTGGAGTGAAGTGTTAGGACATTGGAGTGAATTGTTAGGACATTGGAGTGAAGTGTTAGGACATTGGAGTGAATTGTTAGGACATTGGAGTGAAGTGTTAGGACATTGGGGTGAATTGTTAGGACATTGGAGTGAAGTGTTAGGACATTGGAGTGAAGTGTTAGGACATTGGAGTGAAGTGTTAGGACATTGGAGTGAAGTGTTAGGACATTGGAGTGAAGTGTTAGGACATTGGAGTGAAGTGTTAGGACATTGGAGTGAATTGTTAGGACATTGGAGTGAAGTGTTAGGACATTGGAGTGAATTGTTAGGACATTGGAGTGAAGTGTTAGGACATTGGAGTGAATTGTCAGGACATTGGAGTGAATTGTCAGGACATTGGAGTGAATTGTCAGGACATTGGGGTGAATTGTTAGGACATTGGGGTGAATTGTTAGGACATTGGAGTGAAGTGTTAGGACATTGGAGTGAATTGTCAGGACATTGGAGTGAAGTGTTAGGACATTGGAGTGAATTGTCAGGACATTGGGGTGAATTGTTAGGACATTGGGGTGAATTGTCAGGACATTGGAGTGAATTGTTAGGACATTGGAGTGAATTGTTAGGACATTGGAGTGAAGTGTTAGGACATTGGAGTGAATTGTTAGGACATTGGAGTGAAGTGTTAGGACATTGGAGTGAAGTGTTAGGACATTGGAGTGAAGTGTTAGGACATTGGAGTGAATTGTTAGGACATTGGAGTGAAGTGTTAGGACATTGGAGTGAATTGTTAGGACATTGGAGTGAAGTGTTAGGACATTGGAGTGAATTGTCAGGACATTGGAGTGAATTGTCAGGACATTGGAGTGAATTGTCAGGACATTGGGGTGAATTGTTAGGACATTGGGGTGAATTGTTAGGACATTGGAGTGAAGTGTTAGGACATTGGAGTGAATTGTCAGGACATTGGAGTGAAGTGTTAGGACATTGGAGTGAATTGTCAGGACATTGGGGTGAATTGTTAGGACATTGGGGTGAATTGTTAGGACATTGGAGTGAATTGTTAGGACATTGGGGTGAATTGTCAGGACATTGGGGTGAATTGTTAGGACATTGGGGTGAATTGTTAGGACATTGGGGTGAATTGTTAGGACATTGGGTGAATTGTTAGGACATTGGGGTGAATTGTTAGGACATTGGAGTGAATTGTTAGGACATTGGGGTGAATTGTCAGGACATTGGGGTGAATTGTTAGGACATTGGGGTGAATTGTTAGGACATTGGGGTGAATTGTTAGGACATTGGAGTGAATTGTTAGGACATTGGGGTGAATTGTTAGGACATTGGAGTGAATTGTTAGGACATTGGGGTGAAGTGTTAGGACATTGGGGTGAATTGTTAGGACATTGGGGTGAATTGTCAGGACATTGGGGTGAATTGTCAGGACATTGGGGTGAATTGTCAGGACATTGGGGTGAATTGTCAGGACATTGGGGTGAATTGTCAGGACATTGGGTGAATTGTTAGGACATTGGGGTAAATTGTCAGGACATTGGAGTGAATTGTTAGGACATTGGGGTGAATTGTCAGGACATTGGGGTGAATTGTTAGGACATTGGGGTGAATTGTTAGGACATTGGGGTGAATTGTCAGGACATTGGGGTGAATTGTTAGGACATTGAGGTGAATTGTCAGGACATTGGGGTGAATTGTTAGGACATTGGGGTGAATTGTTAGGACATTGGAGTGAAGTGTTAGGACATTGGAGTGAATTGTTAGGACATTGGAGTGAATTGTTAGGACATTGGGGTGAATTGTTAGGACATTGGGGTGAATTGTTAGGACATTGGGGTGAATTGTTAGGACATTGGGGTGAATTGTTAGGATATTGGAGTGAAGTGTCAGGATATTGGAGTGAATTGTTAGGACATTGGGGTGAATTGTCAGGACATTGGAGTGAAGTGTCAGGATATTGGAGTGAAGTGTTAGGACATTGGGGTGAATTGTTAGGACATTGGAGTGAAGTGTCAGGATATTGGAGTGAAGTGTCAGGATATTGGAGTGAATTGTTAGGACATTGGGGTGAATTGTCAGGACATTGGGGTGAATTGTCAGGACATTGGAGTGAATTGTTAGGACATTGGGGTGAATTGTTAGGACATTGGAGTGAATTGTTAGGACATTGGGGTGAATTGTTAGGACATTGGGGTGAATTGTCAGGACATTGGGGTGAATTGTTAGGACATTGGAGTGAATTGTTAGGACATTGGGGTGAATTGTCAGGACATTGGAGTGAATTGTTAGGACATTGGAGTGAATTGTCAGGACATTGGGGTGAATTGTTAGGATATTGGAGTGAATTGTTAGGACATTGGGGTGAATTGTCAGGACATTGGGGTGAATTGTTAGGATATTGGAGTGAATTGTCAGGACATTGGGGTGAATTGTCAGGACATTGGGGTGAATTGTCAGGATATTGGAGTGAAGTGTCAGGACATTGAGGTGAATTGTCAGGACATTGGGGTGAATTGTCAGGACATTGGAGTGAAGTGTTAGGACATTGGGGTGAATTGTCAGGACATTGGGGTGAATTGTCAGGACATTGGAGTGAATTGTTAGGACATTGGAGTGAATTGTTAGACATTGGAGTGAATTGTCAGGACATTGGGGTGAATTGTTAGGACATTGGAGTGAAGTGTTAGGACATTGGGGTGAATTGTTAGGACATCGGAGTGAATTGTCAGGACATTGGGGTGAATTGTCAGGACATTGGAGTGAATTGTCAGGACATTGGGGTGAATTGTTAGGACATCGGAGTGAATTGTCAGGACATTGGGGTGAATTGTTAGGACATTGGGGTGAATTGTTAGGACATTGGAGTGAATTGTCAGGACATTGGGGTGAAGTGTTAGGACATTGGAGTGAAGTGTTAGGACATTGGGGTGAATTGTTAGGACATTGGGGTGAATTGTTAGGACATTGGAGTGAAGTGTTAGGACATTGGAGTGAAGTGTTAGGACATTGGAGTGAAGTGTTAGGACATTGGAGTGAAGTGTTAGGACATTGGAGTGAAGTGTTAGGACATTGGAGTGAAGTGTTAGGACATTGGAGTGAATTGTTAGGACATTGGGGTGAATTGTTAGGACATTGGAGTGAATTGTCAGGACATTGGGGTGAAGTGTTAGGACATTGGAGTGAAGTGTTAGGACATTGGGGTGAATTGTTAGGACATCGGAGTGAATTGTCAGGACATTGGGGTGAATTGTCAGGACATTGGAGTGAATTGTCAGGACATTGGGGTGAATTGTTAGGACATCGGAGTGAATTGTCAGGACATTGGGGTGAATTGTCAGGACATTGGGGTGAATTGTTAGGACATTGGGGTGAATTGTTAGGACATTGGAGTGAATTGTTAGGACATTGGGGTGAATTGTTAGGACATTGGAGTGAATTGTTAGGACATTGGAGTGAATTGTTAGGACATTGGGGTGAATTGTTAGGACATTGGAGTGAATTGTTAGGACATTGAGGTGAATTGTTAGGACATTGGGGTGAATTGTCAGGACATTGGAGTGAATTGTTAGGACATTGGGGTGAATTGTCAGGACATTGGGGTGAATTGTCAGGACATTGGAGTGAATTGTCAGGACATTGGAGTGAATTGTTAGGACATTGGGGTGAATTGTTAGGACATTGGAGTGAATTGTTAGGACATTGGGGTGAATTGTTAGGACATTGGAGTGAATTGTTAGGACATTGGAGTGAATTGTTAGGACATTGGAGTGAATTGTTAGGACATTGGAGTGAATTGTTAGGACATTGGAGTGAATTGTTAGGACATTGGGGTGAATTGTCAGGACATTGGAGTGAATTGTTAGGACATTGGAGTGAATTGTCAGGACATTGGGGTGAATTGTTAGGACATCGGAGTGAATTGTCAGGACATTGGGATGAATTGTTAGGACATTGGAGTGAATTGTTAGGACATTGGAGTGAATTGTTAGGACATTGGAGTGAATTGTTAGGACATTGGGGTGAATTGTTAGGACATTGGAGTGAATTGTTAGGACATTGGGGTGAATTGTTAGGACATTGGAGTGAATTGTCAGGACATTGGGGTGAATTGTTAGGACATTGGGGTGAATTGTTAGGACATTGGGGTGAATTGTTAGGACATTGGGGTGAATTGTCAGGACATTGGGGTGAATTGTTAGGACATTGTAGTGAATTGTTAGGACATTGGGGTGAATTGTCAGGACATTGGGGTGAATTGTCAGGACATTGGGGTGAATTGTTAGGACATTGGAGTGAATTGTTAGGACATTGGAGTGAATTGTTAGGACATTGGGGTGAATTGTTAGGACATTGGAGTGAATTGTTAGGACATTGGGGTGAATTGTTAGGACATTGGGGTGAATTGTTAGGACATTGGAGTGAATTGTTAGGACATTGGGGTGAATTGTTAGGACATTGGAGTGAATTGTTAGGACATTGGGGTGAAGACACTCAACACCCAGAACAGTTAGGACATTGAGGTCCTGATAATGTAGGTGAACAAGTATACTTACTGTTAATCCAGCCACAGGAGAGGACATCTGACACACACACACACACACACACACACACACCTTATCTCTCCCACCTGTTGCGTAATGCCACTGTATGCCAGCGATGCAGATGGGAGATGGGTATTGCATTGTAGTAACACAACAGATAAGGAATGTCAAGGTCCACTATGCACACGCTTTGAAGTAGCAGGACGGTTGGCTATGCACACGCTTTGAAGTAGCAGGACGGTTGGCTATGCACACGCTTTGAAGTAGCAGGACGGTCTGCTATGCACACGCTTTGAAGTAGCAGGACGGTCCGTTATGCACACGCTTTGAAGTAGCAGGACGGTTGGCTATGCACACGCTTTGAAGTAGCAGGACGGTCCGCTATGCACACGCTTTGAAGTAGCAGGACGGTCCGCTATGCACACGCTTTGAAGTAGAATGACGGTCCGCTATGCACACGCTTTGAAGTAGCAGGACGGTCCGCTATGCACACGCTTTGAAGTAGCGGGACGGTTGGCTATGCACACGCTTTGAAATAGCAGGACGGTTGGCTATGCACACGCTTTGAAGTAGCAGGACGGTTGGCTATGCACACGCTTTGAAGTAGCAGGATGGTCCGCTATGCACACGCTTTGAAGTAGCAGGACGGTTGGCTATGCACACGCTTTGAAGTAGCAGGACGGTCCGCTATGCACACGCTTTGAAGTAGTAGGACGGTTGGCTATGCACACACTTTGAAGTAGCAGGATGGTCTGCTATGCACACGCTTTGAAATAGCAGGACGGTTGGCTATGCACACGCTTTGAAGTAGCAGGACGGTTGGCTATGCACACGCTTTGAAGTAGCAGGACGGTCTGCTATGCACACGCTTTGAAATAGCAGGACGGTTGGCTATGCACACGCTTTGAAGTAGCAGGACGGTTGGCTATGCACACGCTTTGAAGTAGCAGGACGGTCCGCTATGCACACGCTTTGAAGTAGCAGGACGGTCTGCTATGCACACGCTTTGAAGTAGCAGGACGGTTGGCTATGCACACGCTTTGAAGTAGCAGGACGGTTGGCTATGCATACGCTTTGAAGTAGCAGGACGGTCCGCTATGCACACGCTTTGAAGTAGTAGGACGGTTGGCTATGCACACACTTTGAAGTAGCAGGACGGTCTGCTATGCACACGCTTTGAAATAGCAGGACGGTTGGCTATGCACACGCTTTGAAGTAGCAGGACGGTTGGCTATGCACACGCTTTGAAGTAGCAGGACGGTTGGCTATGCACACGCTTTGAAGTAGCAGGACGGTCTGCTATGCACACGCTTTGAAATAGCAGGACGGTTGGCTATGCACACGCTTTGAAATAGCAGGACGGTTGGCTAGTATTGTGGACAACCTCACAGACAAATACAGCTACTCTGTGACAAACACTCTATTTTAAGTCAGTTAAGAACACATTCTTATTTACAATGGCGGCCTAGGAACAGTGGGTTAAGTCTAGGTCGGTAGTGTGGATAATGACGTGGCGGAGGGAGGGTGGAGTGGCGTCCATCTGATGAGATGTTACATGCAGATCCTAATTCTCTGTTGTTACTATCCCAGACAGGCCGTGACACTCAATACTGCAGGACAGGGGACAGTGACAGGCCGTGACACTCAACACCCCAGGACAGGGACAGTGACAGGCCGTGACACTCAACACCCCAGGACAGGGGACAGTGACAGGCCAAGACACTCAACACCCCAGGACAGGGGACAGTGACAGGCCAAGACACTCAACACCCCAGGACAGGGACAGTGACAGGCCAAGACACTCAACACCCCAGGACAGGGGACAGTGACAGGCCAAGACACTCAACACCCCAGGACATGGGACAGGGACAGGGGACAGTGACAGGCCAAGACACTCAACACCCCAGGACAGGGGACAGTGACAGGCCAAGACACTCAACACCCCAGGACAGGGGACAGTGACAGGCCAAGACACTCAACACCCCAGGACAGGGGACAGTGACAGGCCAAGACACTCAACACCCCAGGACAGGGGACAGTGACAGGCCAAGACACTCAACACCCCAGGACAGGGGACAGTGACAGGCCAAGACACTCAACACCCCAGGACAGGGGACAGTGACAGGCCAAGACACTCAACACCCCAGGACAGGGGACAGTGACAGGCCAAGACACTCAACACCCCAGGACAGGGGACAGTGACAGGCCGTGACACTCAACACCCCAGGACAGGGGACAGTGACAGGCCAAGACACTCAACACCCCAGGACAGGGGACAGTGACAGGCCAAGACACTCAACACCCCAGGACAGGGGACAGTGACAGGCCGAGACACTCAACACCCCAGGACAGGGGACATTGACAGGCCAAGACACTCAACACCCCAGGACAGGGGACAGTGACAGGCCAAGACACTCAACACCCCAGGACAGGGGACAGTGACAGGCCGTGACACTCCACACCCCAGGACAGGGGACAGTGACAGGCCGTGACACTCAACACCCCAGGACAGGGGACAGTGACAGGCCGTGACACTCAACACCCCAGGACAGGGGACAGTGACAGGCCAAGACACTCAATACTGCAGGACAGGGGACAGTGACAGGCCAAGACACTCAACACCCCAGGACAGGGGACAGTGACAGGCCAAGACACTCAACACCCCAGGACAGGGGACAGTGACAGGCCAAGACACTCAAAACCCCAGGACAGGGGCAGTGACAGGCCAAGACACTCAACACCCCAGGACAGGGGACAGTGACAGGCCAAGACACTCAACACCCCAGGACAGGGACAGTGACAGGCCAAGACACTCAACACCCCAGGACAGGGACAGTGACAGGCCAAAGACACTCAACACCCCAGGACAGGGGACAGTGACAGACCGTGACACTCAACACCCCAGGACATGGGACAGGGACTATAGAAATACAGAGGGTAGATAGACATTAAACCGAGGTCCTGACTCTCTGTTCAGCTGCCAGGACCATGATGACACGCCTCAGTAGCTGCTGGCTGGTAATCCTAGTTGTTCTGGCTCAATTCCCAGCCTCCCGCTTCACGTCTGTCTGTCACCACCATAAACCATCACACCTATTGTAGTGTCACAATCACCTTATTACCAAGACTCCATTTTCACACCATCACTCCTTCCACTGTCAACAGCTCTCCATTATGCTATCCAGGGGTGAGAGCAAGACGGTATGGTCCGGCACATCGTCCCTTGTAAAATAAATAGTGGGAGTAAGACAATGAAGAAAACATGCCCAATAAACTATAGGCTACTACACAACTATTTAACATGACTGCAAGTCAGACACATGAAACATGTGTGAATTGACTGGAAACCGGGTGGTAAAAATGGCTCCAAAAATTGCATTGTGGTTTGAGGAGAACACATTTTGTCAAGGCAGAGATGAGTGGCCCGAGACCGAGGCGCACGTGGACAACAGTGGATGTATGAATTCAGGCTACAAGTGAAGGTTTAATGACAATCCCAGTTATTACACTGTGCCTAGGTGTTGTAGAACAGTATGTCTCTTACCATTCATCACATTGCGACGCCACAGTGCACTGTTGGGGTTTGGATGCTGAAATGATTTTGTGAGTGAAACGAATGTGCTCTCTCTACAAAAAGAAAAGATTCATGAAGCATCCTTTAGGATTTCTTCAAATTGAAAGTGTGGGAGGAACCCCTATAAGGGTTCTTCAAACAATCCCTTTTAATGGATCCTCTAAGAACCTTTTGAAGAACCCTTTGGGGTTCATTTTTTAACTGCTCCTCCTATTATCTGTAATGCTCCGGGTGTCGTGGGTGTGGAGTCAGACGCAGGAGACAGAGAGTGTAATGCTCCGGGTGTCGTGGGTGTGGAGTCAGACGCAGGAGACAGAGAGTGTAATGCTGCGGGTGTCGTGGGTGTGGAGTCAGAAGCAGGAGACAGAGAGTGTAATGCTGCGGGTGTCGTGGGTGTGGAGTCAGACGCAGGAGACAGAGAGTGTAATGCTGCGGGTGTCGTGGGTGTGGAGTCAGACGCAGGAGACAGAGAGTGTAATGCTGCGGGTGTCGTGGGTGTGGAGTCAGACGCAGGAGACAGAGAGTGTAATGCTGCGGGTGTCGTGGGTGTGGAGTCAGACGCAGGAGACAGAGAGTGTAATGCTCCGGGTGTCGTGGGTGTGGAGTCAGACGCAGGAGACAGAGAGTGTAATGCTGCGGGTGTCGTGGGTGTGGAGTCAGACGCAGGAGACAGAGAGTGTAATGCTGCGGGTGTCGTGGGTGTGGAGTCAGACGCAGGAGACAGAGAGTGTAATGCTGCGGGTGTCGTGGGTGTGGAGTCAGACGCAGGAGACAGAGAGTGTAATGCTGCGGGTGTCGTGGGTGTGGAGTCAGACGCAGGAGACAGAGAGTGTAATGCTGCGGGTGTCGTGGGTGTGGAGTCAAACGCAGGAGACAGAGAGTGTAATGCTGCGGGTGTCGTGGGTGTGGAGTCAGACGCAGGAGACAGAGAGTGTAATGCTGCGGGTGTCGTGGGTGTGGAGTCAAACGCAGGAGACAGAGAGTGTAATGCTGCGGGTGTCGTGGGTGTGGAGTCAGACGCAGGAGACAGAGAGTGTAATGCTGCGGGTGTCGTGGGTGTGGAGTCAAACGCAGGAGACAGAGAGTGTAATGCTCCGGGTGTCGTGGGTGTGGAGTCAAACGCAGGAGACAGAGAGTGTAATGCTGCGGGTGTCGTGGGTGTGGAGTCAAACGCAGGAGACAGAGAGTGTAATGCTGCGGGTGTCGTGGGTGTGGAGTCAAACGCAGGAGACAGAGAGTGCAATGCTGTGCGTCTTTAATAGCACCAACGCACCACAGGGCGCTCCCAATAGTAACGGCCCCAAACACAGGGAATGAAAATGTACAACGGAAAAATCACGACCAGGCACTAACACGTACCTCTACAACAGAGCCGAAGGTTACACTGAAATAATCCCGCACAACAACCAGGCGGGCCGGCTGTCTAATAAAGACAAACTAATTAAACATGAACAGGTGCTACCAATAAACATACAAGGAGGGGGAGGAAAGACAATCAGTGGCAGCTAATAGGCCGGTGACGACGACCGCCGAGCGCCACCCGCCCGGGAAGGGAAGCCACCCTCGGTCGGACTCGTGACATTATTAAAAATAATAATATGCATAACAATAATAACAATATTTCAGTTCTCAGTGTTTATTAGGATTTTAGTGGCAAAGCAGAATTCAGAAATCCAAATATGAGGTGAACTCCCAGCAGACTTCCAAGTCCAATGGGTAGATCCTCTGTCAGTGTTGATGTTCATGTGTTGATGTTCTCTGTATCCGACAGAGTGATATTTCAGTGCATGGTGATCGGAGCAGGTTTCCTGTTATATTCATCAGAGGGGTAGAGAGGGTGACGTCTGTAAATCCCCTAAATGTTTTCATTATACAAATGATTAGCAAAACATGCACACGACCATATTCATACCTTGGTTTTTGTAGTAAATGTGAATGAAAAAACCTGTTTTGATTCACATACCTTGTTCATAATATAGAGGTCTATGGGATTTTCATTGTAGAGGTAAGGGAGGATGGTAAAGACTAAGGGAGGATGGTAAAGGCTAAGGGAGGATGGTAAAGGCTAAGGGAGGATGGTAAAGGCTAAGGGAGGATGATAAAGGCTAAGGGGGGATGGTATAGGCTAAGGGAGGATGATAAAGGCTAAGGGGGGATGGTATAGGCTAAGGGAGGATGGTAAAGACTAAGGGAGGATGGTAAAGACTAAGGGAGGATGGTAAAGGCTAAGGGAGGATGGCTAAGGGAGGATGATAAAGACTAAGGGAGGATGGCTAAGGGAGGATGGTAAAGGCTAAGGGAGGATGGCTAAGGGAGGATGATAAAGACTAAGGGAGGATGGCTAAGGGAGGATGGTAAAGGCTAAGGGAGGATGGCTAAGGGAGGATGGTAAAGACTAAGGGAGGATGGTAAAGGCTAAGGGAGGATGGTAAAGGCTAAGGGAGGTTGGCTAAGGGAGGATGGTAAAGACTAAGGGAGGATGGTAAATGGCTAAGGGAGGATGGTAAAGGCTAAGGGAGGATGGCTAAGGGAGGATGGTAAAGACTAAGGGAGGATGGTAAAGGCTAAGGGAGGATGGTAAAGGCTAAGGGAGGATGGTAAATGGCTAAGGGAGGATGGTAAAGACTAAGGGAGGATGGTAAATGGCTAAGGGAGGATGGTAAAGACTAAGGGAGGATGGTAAAGACTAAGGGAGGATGGTAAAGGCTAAGGGAGGATGATAAAGGCTAAGGGGGATGGTAAAGACTAAGGGAGGATGGTAAAGACTAAGGGAGGATGGTAAAGGCTAAGGGAGGATGGTAAAGGCCAAGGGAGGATGGTAAAGGCTAAGGGAGGATGGTAAAGGCCAAGGGAGGATGGTAAAGGCTAAGGGAGGATGGTAAAGGCTAAGGGAGGATGGTAAAGGCTAAGGGAGGATGGTAAAGGCCAAGGGAGGATGGTAAAGACTAAGGGAGGATGGTAAAGACCAAGGGAGAATGGTAAAGGCTAAGGGAGGATGGTTAAGGGAGGATGGTAAAGACTAAGGGAGAATGGTAAAGGCTAAGGGAGGATGGTAAAGACTAAGGGAGGATGGTAAAGACCAAGGGAGGATGGTAAAGACTAAGGGAGGATGGTATATGCTAAGGGAGGATGGTAAAGACCAAGGGAGGATGGTAAAGACTAAGGGAGGATGGTAAAGGCCAAGGGAGGATGGTAAAGGCTAAGGGAGGATGGTAAAGGCTAAGGGAGGATGGTAAAGGCTAAGGGAGGATTGTAAAGGCTAAGGGAGGATGGTAAAGGCCAAGGGAGGATGGTAAAGGTTAAGGGAGGATGGTACAGGCCAAGGGAGGATGGTAAAGGCTAAGTGAGGATGGTAAAGGCTAAGGGAGGTTGATAAATGTGATCTGCATAACATACCAATACCTACTGACATACTTTTGTATGTCTCCTCGTCTTTATTGTCATGTGTGCTCCCTCTCCGGGCTTCTAGGTCACCAGGCTACTCGTTATGGCGCACACCTGTCACCACACCTGAGTTATGCAAAATAGGAAAAGTCCAAGTTGCTTTTCTTATGCCGCAGTCAACCCCCTGTGATGTAACTGCCTATGTCATTACCTTCTACTCATGAGACCAAGCCCATGCATACACAGCTATACAAACAAGAGATTCGGTGTTATCTAAAGGCTCGGCAGTAAATGTCCTCTAGTTGATTTATAGTGGTATGTCTGACTAGTCTCTTACAGTGGAACAATATTAAGCCTTATAATGCATATTTTCGGTTTGTTAATCTGTAGTCTAGGACCCTATAAATGTAGTGGGGGAGGTGTTTTATAACCCCTCCCCTTTTATTAATACAACATAAGAATAATCCATTATTATAACACATAAAACATTTGGTGAAGCTCCTATCATGACCCCAATTTGACCCCATCAATATCTGTTGAATTGTGTCCATTTTCTGTTTTAGAAAGATTTGCACGAACATGAAAAGATGTGATGGTATCATCATAAAACAATGTGAATTTAGATCATACAAGAGACAACCCTTAAACTGAGGAGATCTTTAAATGTTTCAGTTGAGCACCTGCACCTGCTGTCCTTTCACATTCAAATACAAATGTTTCAGTTGGGCACCTGCACCTGCTGTCCTTTCACATTCAAATTCAAATGTTTCAGTTGGGCAATTAGGTTCCTGCATGAACCCCCAACAACTAAGGAGGTTCCTCGATGAACCCCACCTCCTATGGGGTTCTTGGAAGATCCTTTTGGGGGCCATTTTCAGTGCCAAGAACTCTAAGTTCTTCAAATAACTTTTAGGATCTTTTCAAAGAACCCTTGTTAAAAACCCTTCATTTGTTAGAGTGTATCTTATTGGCACCAGCGGAGAGTTGGCAGAGAACATGGGCCACATCTCCAGTTGAGTGTCATATTCACTGTCTTTATCATTCGGGTCACTGCCACTTTCGTTTGTTTTTGGACAATCATTTCCCTTTCAGGTTAGATGGACGTTATATTGTATTTCAGGCTCTCCTTTTCGTAGGCCGATTATATGGATCAGACCACGTCGGATTTATTGATCTGTTTGTCAGCAGAGTAGGCTACCCTGAAATTGTTGTAGTATCATTTTAAAAAATACGTGCACGCACTTGGGCGTCCCGTACCAGTAAAACATTACATCTTGTTTCACCTCTGATGCTATCTGATGTGAGGGCAATGTTCTGGCATTCTACAACTACATGGTTTCATCAGCCAGGTTACTGACATGGTTTCAATCAGCCAGGTTACTGACATGGTTACTGACATGGTTTCATCAGGTTACTGACATGGTTTCATCAGCCAGGTTACTGACATGGTTTCAATCAGCCAGGTTACTGACATGGTTACTGACATGGTTTCATCAGCCAGGTTACTGACATGGTTTCATCAGCCAGGTTACTGACATGGTTTCATCAACCAGGTTACTGACATGGTTTCAATCAGCCAGGTTACTGACATGGTTTCATCAACCAGGTTACTGACATGGTTTCATCAGTCAGGTTACTGACATGGTTTCATCAGCCAGGTTACTGACATGGTTTCATCAGCCAGGTTACTGACATGGTTTCATCAGTCAGGTTACTGACATGGTTTCATCAGCCAGGTTACTGACATGGTTTCATCAGCCAGGTTACTGACATGGTTTCATCAGCCAGGTTACTGACATGGTTTCATCAGCCAGGTTACTGACATGGTTTCATCAACCAGGTTACTGACATGGTTTCATCAGCCTGGTTACTGACATGGTTTCATCAGCCAGGTTACTGACATGGTTTCATCAGCCAGGTTACTGACATGGTTTCATCAGTCAGGTTACTGACATGGTTTCATCAGTCAGGTTACTGACATGGTTTCATCAGCCAGGTTACTGACATGGTTTCATCAGTCAGGTTACTGACATGGTTTCATCAGTCAGGTTACTGACATGGTTTCATCAGCCAGGTTACTGACATGGTTACTGACATGGTTTCATCAGCCAGGTTACTGACATGGTTTCATCAGCCAGGTTACTGACATGGTTTCATCAACCAGGTTACTGACATGGTTTCAATCAGCCAGGTTACTGACATGGTTTCATCAACCAGGTTACTGACATGGTTTCATCAGTCAGGTTACTGACATGGTTTCATCAGCCAGGTTACTGACATGGTTTCATCAGCCAGGTTACTGACATGGTTACTGACATGGTTACTGACATGGTTTCATCAGCCAGGTTACTGACATGGTTACTGACATGGTTTCATCAGCCAGGTTACTGACATGGTTTCATCAGCCAGGTTACTGACATGGTTTCATCAGGTTACTGACATGGTTTCATCAGGTTACTGACATGGTTTCATCAGGTTACTGACATGGTTACTGACATGGTTACTGACATGGTTTCATCAGCCAGGTTACTGACATGGTTTCATCAGCCAGGTTACTGACATGGTTTCATCAGCCAGGTTACTGACATGGTTTCATCAGCCAGGTTACTGACATGGTTTCATCAGTCAGGTTACTGACATGGTTTCATCAGCCAGGTTACTGACATGGTTACTGACATGGTTACTGACATGGTTTCATCAGTCAGGTTACTGACATGGTTTCATCAGTCAGGTTACTGACATGGTTTCATCAGCCAGGTTACTGACATGGTTACTGACATGGTTTCATCAGTCAGGTTACTGACATGGTTTCATCAGTCAGGTTACTGACATGGTTTCATCAGTCAGGTTACTGACATGGTTTCATCAGTCAGGTTACTGACATGGTTACTGACATGGTTTCATCAGTCAGGTTACTGACATGGTTTCATCAGTCAGGTTACTGACATGGTTACTGACATGGTTTCATCAGTCAGGTTACTGACATGGTTTCATCAGCCAGGTTACTGACATGGTTTCATCAGCCAGGTTACTGACATGGTTTCATCAGCCAGGTTACTGACATGGTTACTGACATGGTTTCATCAGCCAGGTTACTGACATGGTTTCATCAGTCAGGTTACTGACATGGTTTCATCAGCCAGGTTACTGACATGGTTACTAACATGGTTACTGACATGGTTTCATCAGTCAGGTTACTGACATGGTTACTGACATGGTTTCATCAGTCAGGTTACTGACATGGTTTCATCAGTCAGGTTACTGACATGGTTTCATCAGTCAGGTTACTGACATGGTTTCATCAGCCAGGTTACTGACATGGTTTCATCAGCCAGGTTACTGACATGGTTTCAATCAGCCAGGTTACTGACATGGTTACTGACATGGTTACATGACATGGTTACTGACATGGTTTCATCAGCCAGGTTACTGACATGGTTACTGACATGGTTACTGACATGGTTTCATCAGCCAGGTTACTGACATGGTTACTGACATGGTTTCATCAGCCAGGTTACTGATATGGTTACTGACATGGTTTCATCAGCCAGGTTACTGACATGGTTTCATCAGTCAGGTTACTGACATGGTTTCATCAGTCAGGTTACTGACATGGTTTCATCAGCCAGGTTACTGACATGGTTTCATCAGCCAGGTTACTGACATGGTTTCATCAGTCAGATTACTGACATGGTTTCATCAGCCAGGTTACTGACATGGTTTCATCAGGTTACTGACATGGTTTCATCAGCCAGGTTACTGACATGGTTTCATCAACCAGGTTACTGACATGGTTACTGACATGGTTTCATCAGCCAGGTTACTGACATGGTTTCATCAGTCAGGTTACTGACATGGTTTCATCAGTCAGGTTACTGACATGGTTTCATCAGCCAGGTTACTGACATGGTTTCATCAGCCAGGTTACTGACATGGTTTCATCAGCCAGGTTACTGACATGGTTACTGACATGGTTTCATCAGTCAGGTTACTGACATGGTTACTGACATGGTTTCATCAGCCAGGTTACTGACATGGTTACTGACATGGTTTCATCAGCCAGGTTACTGACATGGTTACTGACATGGTTTCATCAGTCAGGTTACTGACATGGTTACTGACATGGTTTCATCAGCCAGGTTACTGACATGGTTACTGACATGGTTTCATCAGCCTGGTTACTGACATGGTTTCATCAGCCAGGTTACTGACATGGTTTCATCAGTCAGGTTACTGACATGGTTTCATCAGCCAGGTTACTGACATGGTTTCATCAGCCAGGTTACTGACATGGTTTCATCAGCCTGGTTACTGACATGGTTTCATCAGCCAGGTTACTGACATGGTTTCATCAGCCAGGTTACTGACATGGTTACTGACATGGTTTCATCAGCCAGGTTACTGACATGGTTACTGACATGGTTTCATCAGCCAGGTTACTGACATATAAACCAAAGTTCTTTGAGATCTTAGTGAAAAGCTGAAAACAGTAGATTAGTGTGATCGTGGTGTGTAGGCAAGAGAAGAGAACACACACACACAGAGAGAGAGAGATAAATACACACACACACAGACACACATAGAGAGAGAGATCAGAACAGACAGACAGACAGACAGACAGACAGACAGACAGACAGACAGACAGACAGACAGACAGACAGACAGACAGACAGACAGGGGAGGGAGGCAGGGAGGGAGGGTGAGGACAGGGGAGGAGTGTGATGATAGTGATTATTAATGAGTTGGCCTGTGATCCCTGGATGATGAATATCAAGGATTACTGTTAATCCAGTCACAGGAGAGGACATCTGACTCACACACACACACACACACACACACACACACACACACACACACACACACACACACACACACACACACACACACACACACACACACACATTAATACATACATCCAGCAAAGAGAAAGCAGAGAATGTGAGACTCGCTGCAGAATGCTGTGATAGCCATGCTGGTTAAGTGTGACTTGAATTCTAAATAAATCACTGACAGTGTCACCACCAAAGCACCCCCACACCATCACACCTCCTCCTCCTCCATGCTTTACGGTGGGAACCATTTCATTTAACAGGTGTCCAATAATTTGTGGAATTTCTTTCCTTCTTAATGCATTTGAGCCAATCAGTTGTGTTGTGACAAGGTAGGAGTGGTATTCAGAAGATAGCCCTATTTGGTAAAATACCATCACTCTCCTTCTTGGTCAAATAGCCCTTACAGCCTGGAGGTATGTTGGGTCATTGTCCTGTTGAAAAATAAATGATAGTCCCACTAAGCGCAAACCAGATGGGATGGTGTATCGCTGCAGAATGCTGTGGTAGCCATGCTGGTTAAGTGTGCCTTGAATTCTAAATAGACCACCGACAATGTCACCAGCAAAGCACCCCCACACCATCACACCTCCTCCTCCATGCTTCACGGTGGGAACCACACATGCGGAGATCATCCGTTCACCTACTCTGCATTTCACAAAGACACAGTGATTGGAACCAAAAATCTCAAATTTGGACTCGTCAGACCAAAGGACAGATTTTCACCAGTCTAATGTCCACTGCTCGTGTTTCTTGGCCCAAGCAAGTCTCTTCTTATTATTGGTGTCCTTTAGTAGTGGTTTCTTTGCAGCAATTTGACCATGAAGACCTGATTCACACAGTCTCCTCTGAACAGTTGATGTTGAGATTTTTGTATGTTACTTGAACTCTGTGAAGCATTTATTTGGGCTGCAATTTCTGAGACAGGTAACTCTAATGAACTTATCCTCTGCTGCAGAGGTCACTCTGGGTCTTCCTTTCCTGTGGCGGTCTTCATGAGAGACAGTTTCATCATGGCGCAGCAGAGGTAACTCTGGGTCTTCCTTTCCTGTGGCGGTCTTCATGAGAGACAGTTTCATCATGGCGCAGCAGAGGTCACTCTGGGTCTTCCTTTCCTGTGGCGGTCTTCATGAGAGACAGTTAACTCTAATGAACTTATCCTCTGCTGCAGAGGTCACTCTGGGTCTTCCTTTCCTGTGGCGGTCTTCATGAGAGACAGTTTCATCATGGCGCAGCAGAGGTAACTCTGGGTCTTCCTTTCCTGTGGCGGTCCTCATGAGAGACAGTTTCATCATGGCGCAGCAGAGGTGACTCCTGGTCTTCCTTTCCTGTGGCGGTCCTCATGAGAGACAGTTTCATAATGGCGCAGCAGAGATGACTCTGGGTCTTCCTTTCCTGTGGCGGTCCTCATGAGAGCCAGTTTCATCATGGCGCAGCAGAGGTGACTCTGGGTCTTCCTTTCCTGTGGCGGTCCTCATGAGTTCCAGTTTCATCATTTTACTGAGTTATAGTTCATATAAGGCAATCAGTCAATTGAAATAAATAAATTCAGCCCTAATCTATGGATTTCACATAACTGGGAATACAGATGTGCATCTGTTGGTCACAGATACCTTAAAAGGGGTGTAGGGGTGTGGATCAGAAAACCAGTCAGTATCTGGTGTGACCACCATTTGCCTCATGCAGTGCGACACATCTCCTTCACATAGAGTTTATCCGGCTGTTGACTGTGGAATGTTGTCCCACTCCTCTTCAATGGCTGTGCGAAGTTGCTGGATATTGGCGGGAACTGGAACACGCTGTTGGTACACGTCGATCCAGAGCATTCCAAACATGCTCAATGGGTGATATATCTGGTGAGTGTGCAGGCAATGGAAGAACTGGGACATTTTTGTTCAGTGTTTATTCAATCAGTCAACATGTGAGGGAGTACCTGATCTGTAACACTGGGATCCCAACAAGACAGGTCAAAGTTGAACCAAACTACATAATGATTTTCCATTCCTGTCACAATGTCCCTCAATGTTTCCTTCTGACTTCCTGAAACACAATGGGGTGAGTTGGTCCAGCGAGGAGGTCCTGTGAGTTGGTCCAGCGAGGAGGTCCTGTGAGTTGGTCCAGCGAGGAGGTCCTGTGAGTTGGTCCTATGAGTTGGTCCTGTGAGTTGGTCCTGTGAGTTGGTCCAGTGAGTTGGTCCTATGAGGAGGTCCTGTGAGGAGGTCCTGTGAGGGGGTCCTGTGAGGAGGTCCTGTGAGGAGGTCCTATGAGGAGGTCCTGTGAGGAGGTCCTGTGAGGAGGTCCTGTGAGGGGGTCCTGTGAGGGGGTCCTGTGAGGAGGTCCTGTGAGGAGGTCCTATGAGGAGGTCCTGTGAGGAGGTCCTGTGAGGGGGTCCTGTGAGGAGGTCCTATGAGGAGGTCCTGTGAGGAGGTCCTATGAGGAGGTCCTGTGAGGAGGTCCTGTAATGAGGTCCTGTAATGAGGTCCTGTGAGGTGTTCCTGTGAGGAGGTCCTGTAATGAGGTCCTGTGAGGAGGTCATGTGATGAGGTCCTGTGAGGAGGTCCTGTGAGGAGGTCATGTGTTGTAGCAATTCACCTTGTTCCTGCTTCCTGTACAATGATTTGTTGACCAATAGAAAACAACACGGTATACATCCCAAGAGGACAGCCTTGGCAGAAGCTAACGGAGATCCACAATACAATACAAATACCCTATTCCATATGTAGTGCACTACTTGTTAACCTATTCTCTATGGGCCCTGGTCAAAAGCAGTGGACTATAAAGAGAATAGGGTGATATTTGGGATGCGGATTGGTCCCTGTATCCGAGCTGAGGTCAGGGGCCATAGTGGAGGAGGTGGGGGGAGGAGGGAAGATGGTGGCTGTCAGACTTGCATTGTTGCACTGGTCTGTCTTTCTGCTGACAGGATCAGCTGGCAGTCCGTCTCCCCTCTCTCTGCCTTAGCACGCAAACACACGGTAGAGAGAGAGAGAGAGAGAGGCACGCCCTGACACACACACGGAGGAGTGCCACACACAGATCAGGGAGCTACAGGAAGATACACAGTGGAGAGGATGCAGAGGAAGACAGACGGACGGACAGGTGGGCGGGCGGACAGACGGACAGACAGAGAGAGAGAGTCAGAGAGAGAGAGAGTCAGAGAGAGAGAGAGTCAGAGAGAGAGAGTCAGAGAGAGAGAGAGAGTCAAAGAGAGAGAGAGTCAGAGAGAGAGAGTCAGAGAGAGAGAGAGTCAAAGAGAGAGAGAGTCAGAGAGAGAGAGAGTCAGAGAGAGAGAGAGTCAAAGGTAGAGAGAGACAAAGAGAGAGAGAGAGAGAGAGAAAGGCAGAGAGAGACAACGAGAGAGAGAGAGAGAAAGGCAGAGAGAAACAAAGAGAGAGAGAGAGAGAGAGACAAAGAGAGAGAGAGACAGAGACAGAATGGAAATGTCATTACATCACAAGCTCCCTCCTCTTCTCCTGTGGGAATGAAACACAACTCCCTGATCCCTTGTGCTCTGTCTGATTCTAATCCCCAGTAACCCTGGAAAACACGGATGTTGTTGTGTACATGTTTACAGGCTTAGTTACAAGTGATGAGAGCTGCGACGTGTTAAAAACACAATACTACACAACCGGCTGTGTTTAGTCTGTAGCCGCTAAACTACCACAAACTAAGAAAAGAGGGTTCCTCAAGGGTTCTTTGGGAAGGGTGAGGGTTCTATGTGGAACCATAATGACTAAAAGAACCATTTGAGCTCTTCGATGGTTCTTTTCAGTTCACAAAGGTGTTCTTTCCTCTTATAGTGAACATTTAAATAATCGGGGCGGCGGCCTATGTTAGGGGCGTGGTTTCCTCACAACTCTTTTAGTGAACATTTAAATAATCGGGGCGGCGGCCTATTATTATATGTTAGGGGCGTGGTTTCCTCACAACTCTTTTAGTGAACATTTAAATAATCGGGGCGGCGGCCTATATGTTAGGGGCGTGGTTTCCTCACAACTCTTTTCGTGCAACAGTGAGTTTTTTAAACATTTGTTTTTAGTGAGTAAATTGGAAATCACACAACTTGGATTGTGTACCAAATGGCACCCTATTCCCTATATAGTGGTACTACTATAGACCAGAGCCCTATTCCCTAAATAGTGGCACTACTATAGACCAGAGTAACAGACCACTCCCCCTGTGTTGTCATCCAGTCACATTAACCCTCTACATGCTGACAGGAGCAACAGACCACTGGAAACTAGGATAAAGTGATATCAGCCCGGAAGCCCTGAAACACACTGGCCGTGTTTAGAAACTCCCACTATAGTACTAAATAGTATGCAACATTTTGTACTTTTATAGTATGTGACATTTTGAAAATAGTACTCCGAATTAATCTAATCTATAGTATAATCTATAGCTTCTCCCCTCTCTGTGTGTGTGTGTGTGTGTGACTCCCTCTGTGTGTGTGTGACTCTCTGTGTGTGTGTGACTCTCTCTGTGTGTGTGACTCTCTGTGTGTGTATGTGAATCTCTGTGTGTGTGTGTGTGTGAGACTCTCTCCGTGTGTGTGTGTGAATCTCTCCGTGTGTGTGTGTGAATCTCTCCGTGTGTGTGTGTGAATCTCTGTGTGTGTGTGTGTGACTCTCTCTGTGTGTGTGAATCTCTCCGTGTGTGTGTGTGTGTGTGTGTGTGAATCTCTCCGTGTGTGTGTGTGTGTGTGTGAGATTCTCCAGCAGCAGGCCAGGACATTGAGGACATTGGAACAACGTCCCCCTGACAGGAACCTCCATAGGTAACAGTGTATTCAATACAACATCTAGATAGATGTCCCCCAGTGTCGCTGTCACAACAGGATATTTATATCTGACTCTGAGGCAGAGGACAATAATAAGGAAACAAGAAACATTATGATGTCACGTTTATTTTCATGAACAACACTTTTAAAAACACAAATTGTGTTGTTATCCTGGAAGTATACTTGAAGCAGGTAGTCTGCATTAATATGAAGACATGAAGTGTTTCAGAAGAGTGACCCGAGGACTGGCCGACCAATAAATAACTGTATCAACATTAATATGAAGACATGAAGTGTTTCAGAAGAGTGACCTATGAAGACATGAGTGCCAGGAGGACTGGCCGACCAATAAATAACTGTATCAACATTAATATGAAGACATGAAGTGTTTCAGAAGAGTGACCCGAGGACTGGCCGACCAATAAATAACTGTATCAACATTAATATGAAGACATGAAGTGTTTCAGAAGAATGAAGTGACCCGAGGACTGGCCGACCAATAAATAACTGTATCAACATTAATATGAAGACATGAAGTGTTTCAGAAGAGTGACCCGAGGACTGGCCGACCAATAAATAACTGTATCAACATTATTATGAAGACATGAAGTGTTTCAGAAGAGTGACCCGAGGACTGGCCGACCAATAAATAACTGTATCAAATTAATATGAAGACATGAAGTGTTTCAGAAGAGTGACCCGAGGACTGGCCGACCAATAAATAACTGTATCAACATTAATATGAAGACATGAAGTGTTTCAGAAGAGTGACCCGAGGACTGGCCGACCAATAAATAACTGTATCAACATTAATATGAAGACATGAAGTCTTCAAGTCAAAATAACTTGAATAGAAAAACTAAAAACGACCCAAATAAATACATGAATACATTAAAATGAGAAACCTGGCAACTCCATAAATACTAGTCTTCTCATGAAGATCAATCAAAATTAGCTTGAAAAGTAATGTTGTTCACGCCTGTGAGCTACAGTGAGTGTACAAAACATTAGGAACACCCCTCCTCCACTTTAGCCCTCAGAACAGCCTCAACTTGTCAGGTCGTGGACTCTACAAGGTGTTGAAAGCCTTCCACAGGGACTCTACAGGGTGTTGAAAGCCTTCCACAGGGACTCTACAAGGTGTTGAAAGCCTTCCACAGGGACTCTGTTGACAAGGTGTTGAAAGCCTTCCACAGGGACTCTACAAGGTGTTGAAAGTGTTCCACAGGGATGCTGACCCATGTTGACTCCAATACTTCCCACAGTTGTGTCCAGTTGGCTGGATGTCCTTTGGGTGATGGACCGTTCTTGAAACACACAGGAAACTGTTCAGCATGAAAACTCCAGCAGCGTTGCAGTTCTTGACATACCCCGTTTAAAAAGCACTTAAATATTGATTTCTTGCCTATTCACCCTCAATGGCACACGAACACAATCCATGTCTCAATTGTCTCAACTCTTAAAAAGACCTTTAACCTGACTCCTCCCCTTCATCTACACTGATTTGAAGTGGATTTAACAAGAGACATCAATAAGGGATCATAGCTTTCACCTGGATTCACCTGGTCAGTCTATGTCGTGGAAAGAGTAGGTGTTCCTAATGTCTTGTCCACTCAGTATATCTGTGCTTGGTATTGTAGTATACGACTGTTATGTCTGACTCCTACGGGTGGCTGTTCCTGTGTTGTTGACCCTGTAGCTGTTGTCAGTAGACAGGAAATGCAACAAACTGCTACCAAACTGACAGAAACAGTTTGTTTTGGTTTCCAGTGTACCATCATAAACATGATGTAGATGTGGCCAGGTTGAACCTCATGTCACTTTAGTTGAGCACCTTCTACTCCTCTCCAAGCTAGGGTTAGTTAGGGTTAGAGTTAGTTAGGGTTAGTTAGGGCTAGTTAGTTAGTTAGGACTAGTTAGGGTTAGGACTTAGTTAGTTTAGTTAGAGTTAGCTAGGGTTAGAGTTAGCTAGTGTTAGCTAGGGTTAGAGTTAGCTAGGGTTAGAGTTAGCTAGGGTTAGAGTTAGCTAGGGTTAGAGTTAGCTAGGGTTAGTTAGGTTAGGGTTAGTTAAACTAGGGTGGCCTATTTAATGCCTACTGAGGGTTACTCATCATGCCTTTTCCCAGCTTGGCTGTAGAGACACACTGTATATAGCTGGAGGGGGCTCTTTTCTCTTGACTGTGTCATTGGCTTGTTAATCACTGTTTACTGGTGCCATGTGTTTTGAGCTGTGTTCCAAATTATGGGCCTATGTCTGTGTCACACTGGCTTTGGGTTATCTTTGATGGTGTCTTGTTAGCTAGGCTGACTGGTGCCAGCCCATGAGAACTCTAGGCTTCTCATGTACCTGGTGACTGGTGTCTGAATAAAGGCCCCTTATCTGGTGTCTGAGGCAGCCCAACATGGCCCTATAGCCCTATGTCACCCAGAAGGTCTGATTGGTTAAAGTCCAGGCCTGGGAAAGGACATTTTAAAGTCTGGGGCCTGGGAAAGGTTTTAAAGTTGGGTTCTGGGAAAGGACATTTTAAAGTCTGGGTTCTGGGAAAGGACATTTTAAAGTCTGGGTTCTGGGAAAGGACATTTTAAAGTCTGGGTTCTGGGAAAGGACATTTTAATGTCTAAAGGACATTTTAAAGTCTCTGGGAACTCTGGGAACCTGGGAAAGGACATTTTAAAGCCTGGGTTCTGGGGCCTGGGAACAAATGACATTTTAAAGCCTGGGTTCTGGGGAACTGGGAAAGGACATTTTAAAGTCTGTTCTGTTTTAAAGTCTGGTTCTGGGAAAGGACATTTTAAAGTGTGGGTTCTGGGAAAGGACATTTTAAAGCCTGTGTCCATTTTAAAGGTTCTGGGAAAGGACATTTTAAAGTGTGGGTTCTGGGAAAGGACATTTTAAAGTGTGGGTTCTGGGAAAGGACATTTTAAAGTGTGGGTTCTGGGAAAGGACATTTTAAAGTGTGGGTTCTGGGAAAGGACATTTTAAAGTGTGGGTTCTGGGAAAGGACATTTTAAAGTCTGGGTTCTGGGAAAGGACATTTCAAAGCACCCCCCCCCTTCAAATTGGAGAGAAAATGTTGTAGATTTCATGTTAATTTCCTACACTTCTACACATTTTGCCATGGGACAGAGAGAACAGTTTTAAAGCTAATTTTTGCAGTTTTAAAGCTAATTTTTGCAGTTTTAAAGCTAATTTTCTGTAACAGTACAAATGTTTCCATGGCGTAAAGATAATTTTGCAGTTTTAAAACTTAAATTACAGTGCTAAACCATTTTTTGGGGGGGATAAAAGAAGTAATGCATTGAAAACTGGATCTCACTGTGGACCTGTGAGCCTCCCAGGCCCCGTGGGGTAACCTATATTATATCATTGTATTATATTGCCAAATTGTAATTATTCACTCCTATGGCCTTCTTTAATGCCTACCTCATCATGCCTTTTGCACACACTGTATATAGACTCTTTTTTCTAATTGGCTTGTTTATTGTTTACTCCGTGTGTAACTCTGTGTTGTTCTGTGTCACACTGCTTTGCCTTATCTTGTTAAATAAACTTGTTCTCAACTAGCCTACCTGGTTAAATAAAGGTGTTCTCAACTAGCCTACCTGGTTAAATAAAGGTGTTCTCAACTAGCCTACCTGGTTAAATAAAGGTGTTCTCAACTAGCCTACCTGGTTAAATAAAGGTGTTCTCAACTAGCCTACCTGGTTAAATAAAGGTGTTCTCAACTAGCCTACCTGGTTAAATAAAGGTGTTCTCAACTAGCCTACCTGGTTAAATAAAGGTGTTCTCAACTAGCCTACCTGGTTAAATAAAGGTGTTCTCAACTTAAATAGAGTCTACCTGGTTAAATAAAGGTGTTCTCAACTAGCCTACCTGGTTAAATAAAGGTGTTCTCAACTAGTCTACCTGGTTAAATAGAGGTGTTCTCAACTAGTCTACCTGGTTAAATAAAGGTGTTCTCAACTAGCCTACCTGGTTAAATAAAGGTGTTCTCAACTAGCCTACCTGGTTAAATAAAGGTGTTCTCAACTAGCCTACCTGGTTAAATAAAGGTGTTCTCAACTAGCCTACCTGGTTAAATAAAGGTGTTCTCAACTAGCCTACCTGGTTAAATAAAGGTGTTCTCAACTAGCCTACCTGGTTAAATAAAGGTGTTCTCAACTAGTCTACCTGGTTAAATAGAGGTGTTCTCAACTAGTCTACCTGGTTAAATAAAGGTGTTCTCAACTAGCCTACCTGGTTAAATAAAGGTGTTCTCAACTAGTCTACCTGGTTAAATAGAGGTGTTCTCAACTAGTCTACCTGGTTAAATAAAGGTGTTCTCAACTAGCCTACCTGGTTAAATAAAGGTGTTCTCAACTAGCCTACCTGGTTAAATAAAGGTGTTCTCAACTAGCCTACCTGGTTAAATAGAGGTGAAATAAAATAAATAAATATATATTTCATCCTCTAAACTCCATGGGCAAATTCATTTAAAATCGGTTGTTGCTAGGAAATATAATTTATTTTTAAATGAAATTTAGAAGAGCTTGTTCTCATTTTCTAAATGTTCTGCCTATGCATGACACAAAAACCTGTCACTGATATTCACCCTTCTAGTCAATACAACACATTGAATTTAACTTGACCCTTCCAGTCAATACAACACATTGTTCACTGTACACTAGAATGCTGCATTGATTGGCTGATTGGCTTATATCCAAAGGCCTAGCTGTGATTGGTCTGGAGATATGGCAGGAAGGAAACATGCATAATGATATGGGGCGGCAGGGTAGCCTAGTGGTTAGAGTGGAGTGGCGGCAGGGTAGCCTAGTGGTTAGAGTGGAGTGGCGGCAGGGTAGCCTAGTGGTTAGAGCGTTGGACTTACATATGCAAATAAATCTAAAGAAATATCTTCAGATACAGCTCAAAGAATAAACTTAAACATTAACTTTTTAACACATTAAAGTTACAACACCCACAAACAAACTGCTCCCAAATTTTTTTTTTTTAAACCTTAGGCACCAAACAGAATTTAAGTAGCCCAAGAAAAAGAGTTGTTTTATAGTATAGTCTCCCATTAGGCCTATATGAATCCTAATAGAGCGCATATAGTTTAGTCTCCCATTAGGTAGGCCTATATGAATCCTATATAGTTTAGTCTCCCATTAGGCTTATATGAATCCTATAGAATTTAGTCTCCCATTAGACCTATATGAATCCTATATAGTTTAGTCTCCCATTAGGCCTATATGAATCCTATATAGTGTAGTCTCCCATTAGGCCTATATGAATCCTATATAGTGTAGTCTCCCATTAGGCCTATATGAATCCTATATAGTTTAGTCTCCCATTAGGCCTATATGAATCCTATATAGTTTAGTCTCCCATTAGGCAGTCCTATATGAATCCTATATAGTATAGTCTCCCATTAGGCCTATATGAATCCTATATAGTGTAGTCTCCCATTAGGCCTATATGAATCCTATATAGTTTAGTCTCCCATTCGGCCTATATGAATCCTATATAGTTTAGTCTCCCATTAGGCCTATATGAATCCTATATAGTGTAGTCTCCCATTAGGCCTATATGAATCCTATATAGTTTAGTCTCCCATTAGGCCTATATGAATCCTATATAGTTTAGTCTCCCATTAGGCCTATATGAATCCTATATAGTTTAGTCTCCCATTAGGCCTATATGAATCCTATATAGTGTAGTCTCCCATTAGGCCTATATGAATCCTATATAGTGTAGTCTCCCATTAGGCCTATATGAATCTCCCATTAGGCCTATATGAATCCTATACAGTTTAGTCTCCCATTAGGCCTATATAGTTTAGTCTCCCATTAGGCCTATAGCTAGGTAACATGACGTTGTTTGTTATCAAACCAATAATTAGCGACCCGGGATTAGTTTAAAACGGCCCGCGACGTGGTTCTGTGAAATTATATCAAATGCGCATGAAATCGTGCAGAAAAAAAGGTGGTTCTGGTAAAATGTCTCGTGTTTTTTGAGACAAGGCGTTTTCCTATCTGTAACGCTGAAGACATGCCTGTCGCGAAGCTGTGCTCCATTTTTCCTCTGGCACTCAAGAGACTGTGTGACAGGCTAGCAAACGTGTAATTGCAAAGCCTACTCAGACTGGCCCGTGCTCTTGGTTATACCAGGCAATTAAATTATACAATGTGTCAAGCTGGCTCGCTCTGCGCTCTGCTCCAATGTATAACATGTTCAAATGTAACAACAAAACACTCATCAGGGTCAGCATCCCCACTCGCCATCACGGCTGCATTATAATATAAAACAGAGAGGAATAGATGGGTATGAAGAGCGGACAGAGAGACGCAGGTGAGTGAGGGCTGGTAGCGGATGCTGAGAGAAGCAGGTGAGTGAGGGCTGGTAGCGGATGCTGAGAGAAGCAGGTGAGTGAGGGCTGGTAGCGGATGCTGAGAGAAGCAGGTGAGTGATGACTGGTAGGGGATGCTGAGAGAAGAGAAGCAGGTGAGTGAGGGCTGGTAGGGGATGCTGAGAGAAGAGAAGCAGGTGAGTGAGGGCTGGTAGGGGATGCTGAGAGAAGAGAAGCAGGTGAGTGAGGGCTGGTAGGGGATGCTGAGAGAAGAGAAGCAGGTGAGTGAGGGCTGGTAGGGGATGCTGAGAGAAGAGAAGCAGGTGAGTGAGGGCTGGTAGGGGATGCTGAGAGAAGAGAAGCAGGTGAGTGAGGGCTGGTAGGCGATGCTGAGAGAAGCAGGTGAGTGAGGGCTGGTAGGCGATGCTGAGAGAAGCAGGTGAGTGAGGGCTGGTAGGCGATGCTGAGAGAAGCAGGTGAGTGAGGGCCGGTAGGCGATGCTGAGAGAAGAAGGTGAGTGAGGGCTGGTAGGGGATGCTGAGAGAAGAGAAGCAGGTGAGTGAGGGCTGGTAGGGGATGCTGAGAGAAGCAGGTGAGTGAGGGCTGGTAGGGGATGCTGAGAGAAGAGAAGCAGGTGAGTGAGGGCTGGTAGGGGATGCTGAGAGAAGCAGGTGAGTGAGGGCTGGTAGCGGATGCTGAGAGAAGCAGGTGAGTGAGGGCTGGTAGGGGATGCTGAGAGAAGAGAAGCAGGTGAGTGACGGCTGGTAGTGGATGCAGAGAGAAGCAGGTGAGTGAGGGCTGGTAGGGGATGCTGAGAGAAGCAGGTGAGTGAGGGCCGGTAGCGGATGCTGAGAGAAGAGAAGCAGGTGAGTGAGGGCTGGTAGCGGATGCTGAGAGAAGCAGGTGAGTGAGGGCTGGTAGGGGATGCTGAGAGACGCAGGTGAGTGAGGGCTGGTAGCGGATGCTGAGAGAAGCAGGTGAGTGAGGGCTGGTAGGCGATGCTGAGAGAAGCAGGTGAGTGAGGGCTGGTAGGCGATGCTGAGAGAAGCAGGTGAGTGAGAGCTGGTAGGGGATGCTGAGAGAAGCAGGTGAGTGATGACTGGTAGGGGATGCTGAGAGAAGCAGGTGAGTGATGACTGGTAGGGGATGCTGAGAGAAGCAGGTGAGTAATGGCTGGTAGGGGATGCTGAGAGAAGCAGGTGAGTGAGGGCTGGTAGGGGATGCTGAGAGAAGCAGGTGAGTGAGGGCTGGTAGGGGATGCTGAGAGAAGCAGGTGAGTGAGGGCTGGTAGGGGATGCTGAGAGAAGCAGGTGAGTGACGGCTGATAGGGTGATGCTGAGAGAAGCAGGTGAGTGACGGCTGGTAACCTTTATCTGAGTAGAGCGGGTCAATTTCCTGAAGAAAATGTGTTTGTTTCCTCAGCCTCACCTCATGCCGGTGGTGGAGTGGTTGCGTTGGTTCTGGAGCAGCTGTGGTAGCCCCAGCATGGCCTCCGTCAGCACGGCCAGGAAGCCCAGGGACTCCACAAACAGAGAGGAGTCCAGGAGGAGAAGGGTGGCGAAGGCACAGGGCAGCGTGAAGGCCAACAGGAAGATGAGGTAGTCCTCAAAGCCATCCCAGCTCCAAAAGAACCGGGGTTCCAGATCTGATAGAGAGAGAGATGGGGTGGATGGAGAGAGAGAGCGAGACACAGACAGACCGAGACACAGAGATACAGACAGAGAGACAGAGACACAGAGAAACACAGACAGAGACACAGACAGACAGAGACACAGAGATACAGACAGAGAGAGAGAGAGAGACAGACAGACAGACAGAGACACATACACAGAGGTACAGACAGAGAGAGACACAGAGAAACACAGACAGAGACAGACAGAGACACAGACAGAGATACAGACAGGGAGAGAGAGAGAGAGACAGACACAGACAGAGACAGGGATACAGACAGAGAGACATAGACACAGACAGAGAGAAATAGACAGAGAGACAGAGATACAGACAGAGAGACATAGATACAGACAGAGAGACATAGAGACAGACAGAGAGACATAGAGACAGACAGACGAGAGACATAGATACAGACAGAGAGAAAGAGAGAGACAGACAGAGACACAGACAGAGAGACATAGACACAGAGACAGAGATACAGACAGAGATACAGACAGAGAGACAGACACAGACAGAGATACAGACAGAGAGACAGAGATACAGACAGAGAGACATAGATACAGACAGAGAGAAAGAGAGAGACAGACAGACAGAGACACAGACAGAAGGTAAATAATGGAAGGTTTTTGTTTCCTCTTTCCTCCCCAATATCTCCCTCTAGTGGTAAACCAATAGAACAGCTGCAGATGTGGCTGGATTGTTATTAAATGGTGCATAGATGGGTGATAGATGGCGGTCTTATGGTTTTTAAAAGGATGTTGTTAGCCTTTGCTATCATCTTTCAACGTAACCAAACGCCTGGAGCCGAAGTCAGATGGCTGTTAGATAGTTATTCTACGGGTGCTATATGGTTGCTGTTACCTGTGATGTGGTGCTGTTTGGTGCTGATACGGTTGGTGTTCTGTACAGAGCAGCAGAGGTTGAGCATCACCAGCATGGTGAGAATCATCACCACACTCTGCAGGAGCAGAGTCACCTCAAACTGCTTCCCAAACCTGCAGGTGTGAAAACACACACAAACATACACACACACACACACACACACACACACACACACACGCACAAACAAACAGGCAGACGCACACACACACAAACAGGCAGACGCACACAAACATACACACACACACACACAAACAGGCAGACGCTCACACAAACATACACACACACAAACAAACAGGCAGACGCGCACACACACACACAAACAGGCAGATGCACACACAAACATACACACACACACACAAACAAACAGGCAGATGCGCACACACACACAAACAAACAGGCAGACGCACACACATACACACACACACACACAAACAAACAGGCAGACGCACACACATACACACAAACAAACAAACAGACACACATACACACACATTAGCGGAAAACCTGACACTGCATTACCTCCAGGTAAACCTTACCCCCAAACCCACTCGCCAGAAGAGGATGCGGAGGATGTTAGCGACCAGCAGAACCAGGCAGACGCGTGTAGAGAAGCCGTCTGTGTTCTTGGTCCGAAGGATCTGCTGGTACTGTGAGGCGTAGGGCAGAGCCCCTCCAGCCACCATCACACAGGACGTCAGCCAGTCCAAAGAGTGCCACAGGGTCCCCACATCTCCCTCCTCTTCATCACCCAGACCCAGTCTGTTGTCCATGTCTCTCACAACGAATAGGACACCACAGCACAGCTTTCCACCAGTAGGCTCTGATCCAATGCACCGAACATAACGTCAGACTTTAGTTCCGTTAGTTCAATAGCGCATATAGGTAGGCCCTAAACAGAATCTGTAAGATGTTGTTGTAGTTTTGTTTATTTACTTTTTTAACTGCCAATCAGTCAGACGGTAAACTGTAACCTATTTCAAAGCTGAAACTTCTGCTGAGCCCGTATTCTGGCACGAATTACAAAATCAACACGAGGTGAGAAATAAAAACGGACTGTAGCCAACCTACCTATATGACAGGGAGGCTTTTGTTAATCAAAGCCTGGAGAAGAAAAAGTCAAGAGTTGAGTGAATTCAACCGACAGAAAATGAATGGCGATTAAATAAATTTGGTTTCATAAACCAAATCGAGGAGGATGCAATTTCCTTTGAAATATATATTTCCTACGAAATGCTTGTTCGCCATGCATCATGTTCCAGGTTCTGCTCTATTTCTTCCAAATACTCACTAATGGTGTTGCATTATATTATAAACGCTTCTGATCAATACCTTTTGCTCGTTTCCCGTTTTGGTAAACTCGCGAGATTTATCATGCGCATGCTTCACTGTTTACTCGTTGGGGGGTCTGTAGCTCGTCAGTGAGGGATTCGTTTTATCTCGTTCTGGCGCCCGTGTTAGCGTGTTTTACACCGGCTCAAAGTTGAATGCATTTGGAACCGGGCTTTATGGGCATGAGCCAGGTGCCATGCTCTGACCGCCCGGTTGCGAAATCGGCTCAAGACAAAAGTTTGGTAATCAAGCACGTGTAGTAATTAGTTAGAGTATGTATTTTTCCATGTGATTGCTTTTGATTTAAAGAAAAACGCTTTATCTGTTTCTAGACGATGCACCATGCTGCCTTGTTGACAACAGGACAAAGCGGTGCAGATTACTGTCCTATTTGAGAAGTGCGCTCCTCCCTCTCCGTTTTTGCCCGATGAGGTAAACGGCCATTGCCCGGTTCAACCCAGGCCAGTGTAAAATAATTCCCTCAATCATTCAAGGTTGTTTCGCTTCGACTGCAGAGAAGGAAGAAGACGTCTCGGACGAGCCAGTGGTTTATAAGTACAGCAGCGCCACGAATTTAGTGCAATGTCAGAGATCCAGGATCCGAAATCTGTACAGGACCTGACTGGGGTGGTGAGTCTTATTATTAGTCCCAAATCCTTGCCATATCCTGTCCCATTTGAAAACCTGAGAACTAGCTAGCGTTAGCTAGCAGGTTAACTAACTGGCTAAAGTTACTGTTTTCTCCCCCAATCGTTTTTGCAGGAACATTAACTTTTTTTTTTTATCTCAATGAAATAGTTGCAGTCAAATTCTGTTTAGCTACATTACCTTTTGTTTTAGTCCTGTTTAGCTAGCTAGCTACAGCTATTATTATTGAAATGTAACTGATAGATGGGTGATAGATGGCTAAACGTAATTGTGTTCCCGGCTTGTAAAGCTTGACTTTTTTTTTTTTTTTGACGACAAAACTGCAAATCCCCATGGTTTCCATGGTATCAGCGGTGTAGGCATCAGAGGCAGCTTCAACGCCCACAAAGTTCAATAGTATGCATGCATGCAATACGATTCTGCTATGCTACAGGATATAAACGTGTCCACCCACACATTGCAACAAACAGTGATTACATGTTCTGTCCTCCTCTCTTACAGGTCCAGACATTGCTGCAGCAGATGCAGGATAAATTCCAGACCATGTCAGACCAGATCATTGGAAGAAATATCCTGCTTTTTACCATTTCAATGCTATTTTTCACAATTTCAATGCTATTTTTCACAATTCCAATGCTATCAAAGACAGACTTTTAGAATGACACCGTTTACAATTATTATTATTATTACAATGTTACAATTGAATTGGATTGCTCATAGCGTAGTCTAATGATATCAATGACTTGATCATTCAGATACATGTAATGCACTCAATCCTGGAGGTTTTGTCAGCCCGGGTTTGAAGCAATTGTGTAAATCAATCCCTTGTATTTGTCACATGCTTCTTAATAAACAACAGTTGTAGACTAACAGTGAAATGTTCAACTTTTTGCTAACATTTCCAAATATAGAACATTAATATCGGCGTTGTATTACTGATGGACCGCTGTAACAAGCAGACAGATTGGGCCAAAGGGATTGGTACTACATAGTTCTATGGATAGGAGTTTGGGATATTTTGTATAGTAGGCATGGTACCTGAATGTTGTTCCCACTTCCTTGACAAGAGTACTCGATGAGATGAGTGGCCGCATCGATGACCTGGAGAAGAACATTGGTGACCTGATGACCCAGGCTGGCGTGGAGGAGATGGAGGCGGAGAACAAGGTCAAGGAGGAACAGGGCTCTGCTTAAAAGGTAATCAACATGGAGTCCACTGAGCGTTCTCGCTTGTTTTTGTCATCTCCTATAGGTGTGTGTGTGTTCGAAGGGTTTTTCCAATTAAACTGTTCAATATTTGTCAACAACACTGTGTATGTTTTCAGGTTGTAACTACTAGAACCAGATCCATATGTTTTTTTTTGGGGGGGGGGGGGGGGGTCCGATTACGATTTTGGGGTGTCAAAAGTTCCCGATGCTGATATATAGTGTTTTTTTTAGAGTGGGAAATGAAAACGTGTCATCTTTCTACTCTGAATTCTCAGACATTTCGATCCAAAAGACCAATTGTCCAATAACTTCAAATGTTGATTTCATACTTTGTGACGATAATAATGGCATGCAAAAGATGGCTGCAGGTGTTCAGATCAGCATGAGATTCCCTCGTCTCATTCTATTTATTCAATATCGGTGAACATCCGCCCGTACCGATTTAGCGGTTAAAAAGGACAATATCGGTGAACATCCGCCCGTACCGATTTAGCGGTTAAAAAGGACAATATCGGTGAACATCCGCCCGTACCGATTTAGCGGTTAAAAAGGACAATATCGGTGAAGGTACTGGTACCCCTTGACTTAATTACACATTTTGCGTTCCAGTCTGAATTTAAAATGGATTTAATGTATTTTTTTTCTAATCCATTTATCTACACACAATACCCTATGATAACAAAGTGAAAACATGTTTTTTTTTTTTTTTTTAAATGTTGAAAATATATTGAAAGATGAAATATCTCATTTACATAAGTATTCACACCTCTTTGCGATGACGCTACAAATTGCATCCAATGTCCTTTGATCATCCTTGGGTTTGTCACTACAACTTGATTTGAAGTCTACATGTGGACATGATTGAGAAAGAAACACAGCTGTGTGTGTGTGTACATAAAGTCCCACTGTTGACAGAGCAGAAACTATAGCATGAAGTCCAAAGAACTGTCCGTAGTGCTCTGAGATATACTGTATGCTTAATCACAATTCTATCTGGGGGAAAGGGTATAAAACATGTTTAGAGTGTTGAAGAAGTTTCCATGAGCCAAGTGGTCTCCATCATAGGAAATTGAAAAAATATGGAACTACCCAGACTGCTTAGAGCTGGCTGTCTGACCTAACTGAGCAATTGGGAAAGAACCCAATGACCACTCTTAACAGATCTACAGAGTTTCTTGGCTGAGATGGGAGAACCTGTCAGAAGGACAACAGTCTTTACAGCACTTCACCAATCTGGGCTTTATGGGAGAGTGGCCAGACGGAAGCCACTCCTGAGGAAAAGGTACATGACCTGGTGTTTGCAAAAGGCATGTAAAAGACAGAGCATAAGGCAAAATATCCTGTGGTCTGATGAGATAAAATATATAACTCTTTGGCGTGAATGTAAATCAGTGTCTGGAATAAAACAGGCACAGCTCATCACCTGTCTTAACACATTCCCTACTGTGAAGCATGGTGGTGGCAGTGTCATGCTATGGGGATGCTTTTCAGCAGCAGAGACTGGTAAGGATAGAGGGAACAATGAATGGAGCCAAATACAGGAAAATCTGTGATAAGAACCTGCTTCAGAGCGCAAACAACCTTAGACTGGGAGCAAAGATTTACGTTTCAACAGGACAAGGACCCCAAGCATACAGCCAAAGCAACGCTTGAATGGCTTCAGAACAAGAATGTGAAAGTCCTTGAGTGGCGTAGACTTGAGTCCCATTTAAAATCTGTGGAAAAACTTGAAGATTGCTGTTCACCGCCACTCCCCATCTAACTTAAGAAAACTTGAGAAAATCTGCAAGGACACGACTCTAAGCCGATATAGACACACCCGACACGACTCAAAGCTGATACAGACACACCCGACACGACTCTAAGCTGATACAGACACACCCAAGACGACTCTAAGCTGATACAGACACACCCAAGACACGACTCAAAGCTGATACAGACACACCCAAGACACGACTCAAAGCTGATACAGACACACCCAAGACACGACTCTAAGCTGATACAGACACACCCAAGACGACTCAAAGCTGATACAGACACACCCAAGACACGACTCTAAGCTGATACAGACACACCCAAGACACGACTCTAAGCTGATACAGACACACCCAAGACACGACTCTAAGCTGATACAGACACACCCAAGACGACTCAAAGCTGATACAGACACACCCGACACGACTCAAGGCTGTATTTCCCTCCAAACGTGCTTCCACAAAGTATTGACTCAGCTGTTAATATGTATGTAAATTAGATTTCTGTATTTCATGTTAAATAAATGAGCAAAAACTTCTAAACGTGTTTTCACTTTGTCACCATGGGCTATTGTGTGTCGATGAGAGGGGGAGGGGTCATGTAATCCATTTTGAATTCAGGCTTGTAACACAACCAAATGTTGAATATTTTCTGATTGGCACTGTATCGGTCAGGCTCCAGTAACTACTTTTTTTTGTGATTTGAAAGATCTTTTTGGTTTATTTAACATGGCCTCTTCTCTTTCCACCCTCAGGTTTCCAAGTAACAGGATGGTGGAGACTAAATGGGGAAACAGAACCATTTTTCAGGAGAATTGTATATTTAAGTGTTTTTGTTTTAATTATTAGTATTTTAATTGACTGTGTAACATGTTTTATATTAACTCTTGTAATAATGTTCACTCTTGACTTTTTTTTTTTTTTTTTTTTTTTTTTCAATTGATATTTAACTTAACTTGAGACACTATCCTGAATAATGGCTCACTCAGGTGACTCAGGCTCACTCAGGTGACTCGCTGGGCCAGTAACTGATTATGTCAACTAGCCAATTGAACATTTTTTAACAATATTTCAACACAAAACATTTACTGCTATTCAAATGTTCTAAAAACATGTTGTGTGTTAAGATGTCTTTACTTTGTCTTTTTCACAATAAACCAGGGCTTGCATACACTTTTGTTCCTCTTCTCTCATACAGGTTGAAAAGGGCAGTGCCTCGAGGACATGAGTTGTGCACAAAATGTTTTTTTTTTTTTTTTTTTTTTTTGCAAGGCACTGTATATGTTCCTATTTTCAAAGAAGCTGTCAATATCTCTGAATAAATGCCCAGTTTAAAAAGCAGTGAACACCCACATCCACCATACTCAAGGAGTTGGGTTTTAAAAATGTAACAGGGAAGGATATAATGCCCAGTTTAAAAAGCAGTGAACACCCACATCCACCATACTCAAGGAGTTGGGTTTTAAAAATGCAACAGAGGGAAGGATATAATGCCCAGTTTAAAAAGCAGTGAACACCCACATCCACCATACTCAAGGAGTTGGGTTTTAAAAATGCAACAGAGGGAAGTGTGAAATGGAAATGCACAACTTGTATGCTACTGCAATTTATTCTAATATTTTCAATTGGAAAGTCATTGTACATTTACATTTACATTTAAGTCATTTAGCAGACGCTCTTATCCAGAGCGACTTTTACAAATTGGTGCATTTATGACCTCCAGTGGAACAGTTTACTAAATCTTTTCAGGGGAGGGGGTGAGAGGATTACTTTATCCCATCCTAGGTAAACCTTAAAGGGTGGGGTTTCAGGTGTCTCCGGAAGGTGGTGATTGACTTTTGTGAGGGAGTTTGTTCCACCAGGGGGGCCAGGTTGAAACAGTTTTGACTGGGCTGAAATCAACTGTACTTCCTCAGTGGTAGGGAGGCGATTGGCCAAAATGTGGATGAACGCAGTGCCCTTGTTTGGGTGTAGGGCCTGATCAGAGCCTGGAGGTACTGAGGTGCCGTTCCCCTAGCTCCGTTCAAGCACCATGGTCTTGTAGCGGATGCAGGCTTCAACTTGAAGCCAGTGGAGGGAGCGGAGGAGCTGTGACGTTAAGAACTTGGGAAGGTTGAATACCAGACGGGCTGCGGCGTTCTGGATGAGTTGTAGGGGTTTAATGGCACAGGCAGGGAGCCCAGCCAACATTGCAGTAATCCTACGGGAGATGACAAGTGCCTGGATTAGGACCTGCTGTGTGAATAAATGCCCAGTTTAAAAGTTAGTGAACACAGGGTGTTGTCCAGGATCAAGGAGTTGGGTTTTAAAATGGAGTTGTAACCGTGAGGGAAGATATAATGCCCAGTTTAAAAGGAGTGAAGAGCACTCCGTCCACCGATACTTCAGCTTGAGGTGGTGATCCGTCATCCACACGGATATGTCTGCCAGACATGCAGAGATGCGATTCGCCACCTGGTCATCAGAAAGGGGGAAAGGAGAAGATTAATTGTGTGTCGTCTGCAAGCAATGATAGGAGAGACCATGTGAGGTTATGACAGAGCCCAGTTTAAAAAGCAGAATGAACAGGGCCTAGATCCAGAGCCATGGGGGACACCAGTGTTGAGAGCACGTGGTGTGGAGAAGATTTTTCGCAACCTGGTAGGAGCGACCTGTCAGGTAGGATAACTAATGGGCCCGAGGGAGAGGGTGGAGAGGAGGATCTGATGGTTCACATATCGAAGGCAGCCGATAAAAGAGGAGAGAGAGATGCAAGCAGTGGGAAGTGTGAAATGGAAAGCACTCAGTTGAATGACTAGTCTTGCAATTTATTCTAATATTTTCAATTGCGGGAGAGTCATTGTATGACACATTGCAAGTTAAGAGGTTGCTTAATAGCTCCTACTGGTACATGTTACAAATGTGTCATTACTCTGAATACCATTGAATTACATAGGTTTGGGCACTGATCTACACTGTCAAATAAGAAAGGACGACAACAACCCTGAAATATCTTGCTTCGTTTGAAAATGTGGTGCAGAATGTCTTGCAAGTCCACCAGGGCAGGGCAATTCACCCATTGTAGCCAAATCGGCCCAGCTGTGTGTGTGAGAGAAAGTCTTGCAGCTGGCAGCGTTAGCTTCTTCATTGTTTGTATGATTAAGAATATTATGCTTTGACATCAGCAGAGGTGTATTTACAGCTGAGATTAGACAAATAATGTCGTTTAAATGGCAGATTTCTGTATTACCCCTCTGTGCCCAGATGTATAGATATATCGTTTGCTGACGTGTGTGGATTTAACTAAAAGTACCATAGAACCATAGCCACCGCACGTCAATTTATGCCACAGATAGGTCGAACGGGAAACCGGTTTCTGAACAACTGGTTAAATTGTACTTGGGAAAAAAAGAGTAGTGGTGAGAGTCAATGTAGTATTGCCGTATAGAATAGTCCTTTGTGCTCACATGCCATCTTTATGCAGATAGACTTATTGCACGATATTTGCTGCTCTTCACTTGCTTTCTATCGGAGTGTGACTGCAGAAGAGCGTAGATCCTATCAGCTGTCGTTGGATTCTTAGGAAGCGCTTTAGAGGTTTGTTTATGCAGCACTACTTTTGTGTACATCCGATATTATTATTTTTTTTACAAAATCAGGAATTAATAGTGTTTTATTTCTCGAAATCATCAGTTAACTTAATTGAATTGTCAAAACGACTTTAATATATGTTTAATCTTAAACTACTGGACATGATTGATGCCGAATGGCTGGAGTATTCCTCGGGTCTATTTCTTATGGATGGCAGTGCTTCGCCTTTCTCCTCGCTCCCTGTACTATAGCCGCCATCTTGAATTTTAATCTTAATTTCTGAAATGTTTTGTTTCCGACGATATTTTTTTCCGATTACAGTGTCGTACCAATTCTGGATTATTTTTTTTTGTTGTTGTTGAAGGATTATCTAATGTTCCTGCTCATCTTGGAATAAATATTTAGTGAGTATTTTTTACGTTATTTGTTCAATCGGTGAATGGTCGTTGCAAGACGTCCCTGACACTTTTCTATGGGTGGAAAAATGTTTTCAGAACGTAAGTTACCTCGCTAACAACTGTGCCGTTTTGTAGCCAGCTAGTTACTAACATTTGTCAGATAATTTAGATAACTAGAGTGCTATTAAACATCCAAACTCAGCCATGATAGTAAGTCACCTAGTAATAAAGAAAACAAACGAGATATGGACAAGCTAGTCAGTTTTCCTGAACTAGCGTTAGCGATGCTAGCTGGCTAGCTAACCTCGGTTATTGGGCCTGGGCGAGTGTTTAGTCTATTTTGCTTTTCAAAGACAGATAGTTAACGTTTAGCTCCGTGTTTATCGTACATTGTTTGTATATTAGAGGTGTATTTAGGCTCGACTTTTGTGTTGAAAATCACTAGCTAGATTGTTTCGGTACCTATCTAACTGGTAGATAATTAGCTAGCTATACAGATGATCTGCTTTAGCTAGCTAACACGGGTGTTTTACTCTACTGTTATTGATTAATGTTAGCTAACTAACATTACTAAACCCTGTTAACACCAAGGCATTGCAACGAATATTAGCAGTGCCGGTGAGTGAGATGTATGTCAACTTTCTGTAAATAGTTAGTCGCTTTCAAGTTTTCAAGCCATCCATAATTTGTTAAGCTAATACCGGGCCAACCTACATAGCTATGTAACATCGCTAAATATTGTGTAATGTCCACCCTCTGACATGCAAATAGACTACATTAACGGCGAGTTGGCTATCATCAGGCCTCTGTTTGAAATGGAAAGTTGGCAAACATGTATCAGTGGTGTCCTTCCGGGTTCCTCGTTGAACACTTTTCTCAAAACAGTCAACTAACTAGCGAACGTAAACTCGCACATGATGTGGTAACGTTTCTGACATTGATATACCCCTCAGAATGAGGTGTTGCACTAATTTGCCAGCTGGTTTTTGACGAGGCCCTGTCAGTACAACCTCTTGTGTTGTTGTTAGCTTGTACTGACGTTACGCCGGGGCGTATTTCAGTTGCTAGTGTTCAAGGGTGTAGCTAGCTAAAGAAGTGTCACCAAATCCATTGTTCCATAAAATGAATGCATGGCTTCTATTGCCCTTTAGCTTAACTTCCGATCAATATTTTATTGTTATGTGTGTGTGTGTGTCTGGCTGCCAAATAAGACATCATCGCGCACGTCTCAAACGTACCAAATTTGAGTCGGCCAAAGCGGCTTCCCTCATTCGACCACTAAGTGGCGCTGCAGATATAATCTATATCAGAATCTGAAGATTCTACACCATTTATATTTTAGATTATTATATAGATTTTTTTTGGGGGGGGAACTCAGTCTGGGTCTCAATTTACTGTTGAGAGTTAAACTATAAATAACTTTTTTATTTGTCACATGCTTTGTAAATACAACAGGTGTAGACTAACAGTGAAATGCTTACTTACGGACCTTCCCAACAATGCAGAGAGAAAAATATAATAATTATAGAAATATATCAGGGTTTAACGTTTTTAGCAAGTAGGAAATATGATATATACATATATATATTTTTTACTTGTCCGAAAGATCAAGACCCCCCCCCCACACACACACACACACATACACACACACACATAAAAAACAGGTCTAACACAAATCAAATGCATTACTATCTATCTTCCCATAGAGCATCAGACAATGTAGGCCTGTCTCAAAATACAACACGGTCCCTTTAAGGCTTGCCTGGAGGTTGGTGCACCACCCTCGGTAGCCTGTGAAATATTGCAACGTTACAATTACACCTAAATACTTTTGGTCTTTTTCTAAAATAATACCCTCCAGGGCTTGAAATTGAGGCCATCCTGTCTTCCCTGGGACAATAAGATATACAGTACCAGTCAAAAGTTTGGACATCTACTCATTCAAGGGTTTTTATTTGTTTTTTAAAACTATTTTCTACATTGTAGAATACTAGTGAAGACATCAACTATGAAATAACAAATGGAATAATGTAGTTACCAAAAAAGTGTTGAACAAATCAAAATATATTTGAGATTCTTCAAAGTAGCCACCCTTTGCCTTGATGACAACTTTGTACGTTCTTAGAATTGTGCCAACCAGCTTAACCTGGAATGCTTTCCCAACAGTCTTGAAGGAGTTCCCACATATACTGAGCACCTGTTGGCTGCTTTTCCTTCACTCTGTGGTCCATCTCATCCCAAACCATCTCAATTCGGTTGAGGTCGGGTGATTGTGGAGGCCAGGTCATCTGATGCAGCACACCATCACTCTCCTTCTTGGTAAAATAGCCCTTGCACAGCCTGGAGGTGTGTTGGGTCATTGTCCTGTTGAAAAACAAATGATAGTCACACTAAGCGCAAATGCTGTGGTAGCCATGCTGGTGAAGTGTACCTTGAATTCTAAATAAATCACCGATAGTGTCACAGCAAAGCACCCCCATACCATCACACCACCACCTCCATGCTTCGCAGTGGGAACCACACATGCAGAGATCACGCTTTCACCCTACTCTGCGTCTCACAAGGACATAGTGGTTGAACCAAAAATCTAATTTGGAATCATCAGACCAAAGGACAGATTTCTACCAGTCCATTGGTCGGCGGGTAGCCTAGTGGTTAGAGCGTTGGACTAGTAACTGAAAGGTTGCCAGATAGAATCCCCAAGCTGACAAGGTAAAAAATGTTGTTCTGCCCCTGAACATGGTTCCTAGGCCGTCATTGAAAATAAGAATATGTTCATAACTGAAAAATTAGATGTTTAGGAGTCTTATGGCTTGGGGGTATAAGCTGTGTAGAAGCCTCTCGGTAGTAGAGAGATCAGTCTATGACTAGGTTGGCCGGAGTCTTTGACCATTTTTAGGACCTTCCTCTGACACCGCCTGGTATAGAGGTCCTGGATGGAAGTAACCTTGGCCCCAGTGATGTACTGGGCCGTACGCACTACCCTCTATAGTGCCTTGCGGTCGGAGGCCGAACAGTTGCCATACCAGGTGGTGATGCAACAAGGCAGGATGCTCTCAATGGTACAGCTGTAGAACCTTTTGAGGATCTGAGGACCCATGCCAAATATCTTCAGTCTCCAAAGGGGGGAATAGGTTTTGTTGTGCCCTCTTCACGACTGTCTTGGAGTGCTTGGACCATGTTAGCTTGTTGATGTGGACACCAAGGAACTTGAAGCTCAACCTGCTCCACTACAGCACCGTCAATGAGAATGAGAATCCGTCCTCTTTTTCCTGTAGTCCACAATCATCTCCTTTGTCTTAATAACGTTGAGGGAGTGGTTGTTGTCCTGGCTTCACACGGTCAGGTCTCTGACCTCCCTATAGGCTGTCGTTGTTGGTGATCAGGCCTACCACTGTTGTGTCATCGGCAAACTTGATGATGGTGTTGGAGTTGTGCCTGGCCGTGCAATCATGACTGAACAAGGAGTACATGAGGGGACTGAGCATGTACCCCTGAGGGGTCCCCGTATTGAGGATCAGCGTGGCGGACCCTTACCACCTGGGGGTGGTCCATCAGGAAGTCCGGGATCCAGTTGCAGAGGGAGGTGTTTAGTCCCAGGGTCCAAAGCTTAGTGATGAGCTTTGAGGGCACTATGGTGTTGAACACTGAGCTGTAGTCAAGGAATAGCATTCTCATACATCTGTGGATGTGTTAGGGCGGTATGCAAATTGGAGTGGGTCTAGGGTTTCTGTGATAATGGTCATGACCAGCCTTTGAGCCATGACCAGCCTTTCAAAGCACTTCATGGCTACAGATGTAGGTAGTCATTTAGGCAGGTTACTTGAGTGTTCTTGGGCACAGGGACTATGGTGGTCTGCTTAAAACATGTTGGTATTACAGACTCTGACAGGGAGAGGTTGAAAAGGTCAGTGAAGACACTTGCCAGTTGGTCAGCGCATGTTCGCCGTACACGTCCTGGCCTTGCGAATTTTGACCTGTTTAAAGTTCTTACTCACATCGACTGCGGAGAGCATGATCACAGTCTTCCGGAACAGCTGGTGCTCTCATGAATGTTTCAATGTTATTTGCCTCGAAGCGAGCATAGAAGTAGTTTAGCTCGTCTGGTAAGCTCTTTTCACTGGGCAGCTCTCGGATGTGCTTCCCTTTGTAGTCTGTAATGGTTTGCAAGCCCTGCCACATCCGACGAGCATCAGAGCCGGTGTTGTACGATTCGATCTTAGTCCTGTATTGACGCTTTGCCTGTTTGATGGTTCATCAGAGGGGATAGCAGGATTTCTTATAAGCTTCCGGGTTAGAGTCGCGCTCCTTGAAAGCGGCAGCTCTAGCTTTTAGCTCAGTGTGGATGTTGCCTGTAATCCATGTCTTCTGGTTGGGGTATGTACAGCTGGATGTTTACATACACCTTTTAGCCAAATACATTTCAACTCTGTTTTTCACAATTCCTAACATTTAATTATAGTAAAAATAACCTGTCTTAGGTCGCTTAGGATCACCACTTTTATTTTAAGAATGTGAAATGTCAGAATAATAGTAGAGAGAGTGATTTTATTTCAGCTTTTTATTTCTTTCATCACATTCCCAGTGGGTCAAAAGTTTACATACACTCAAATAGTATTTGGTAGCGTTGCCTTTAAATTGTATAACTTGGGTCAAATGTTTCGGGTAGCCTTCCACAAGCTTCCCACAATAAGTTGGGTGAATTTTGGCCAGTTCAGTTCTGCCCACAAATTTTCTATAGGATTGAGGTCAGGGCTTTGTGATGGCCACTCCAATACCTTGACGTTGTTGTCCTTAAGCCATTTTGCCACAACCTTGGAAGTATGCTTGGGGTCATTGTCCATTTGGAAGACCCATTTGCGACCAAGCTGACTGATGTCCTGAGATGTTGCTTCAATATATCCACATCATTCTCCTCCCTCATGATGCCATTCATTTTGTGAAGTGCACAAATGGTATAGAGGGAAATAGTCCTATAATTCCTATAATAACTACAACTTAAAACATCTTACCTGGGAATATTGAAGTCTCATGTTAAAAGGAACCACCAGCTTTCATATGTTCTCATGTTCTGAGCAAGGAACTGAAACGTTAGCTTTCTTACATGGCACATATTGCACTTTTACTTTCTTCTCCAATACGTAGTTTTTGCATTATTTAAACCAAATTGAACATGTTTCATTATTTACTTGAGGCTAAATTGATTTTATTGATGTATTATATTAAGTTAAAATAAGTTCATTCAGTATTGTTGTAATTGTCATTTACAAATAAATAAATACAAATCAGCAGCTTAATCGGTATCGGCTTTTTTGGTCCTCCAATAATCGGTATCGGCTTTTTTGGTCCTCCAATAATCGGTATCGGCGTTGAAAAATCATAATCGGTCGACCTCTAGTTCTTATAGGCACTTTAGTATTGCCAGTGTAACAGTATACGGTGGGGCAAAAAAGTATTTAGTCAGCCACCAATTGTGCAAGTTCTCCCACTTAAAAAGATGAGAGAGGCCCGTAATTTTCATCATAGGTACACTTCAACTATGACAGACAAAATGAGAAAAAAAATCCTGAAAATCACATTGTATGAGTTTATATGAATTTATTTGCAAATTATGGTGGAAAATAAGTATTTGGTCAATAACAAAAGTTTATCTCAATACTTTGTTATATGTTGGCAATGACAGCGGCCAAACGTTTTCTGTAAGTCTTCAAGGTTTTCACACACTGTTGCTGGTATTTTGGCCCATTCCTCCATGCAGATCTCCTATAGAGCAGTGATGTTTTACAATAGGGCGGTATCCATTTTTCCCCAATACCTTCATCCCATCCTTGGGTTTACGCTATTACCAAATGTTTATATAAACAAGAAGACCACAGACAGGATGGGAATCAAGGCTTTAACTCTGCATGCTGGCAAACGAACAAACAGACAGGGTGGGAATCAAGGCTTTAACTCTGCATGCTGGCAAACGAACAAACAGACAGGATGGGAATCAAGGCTTTAACTCTGCATGCTGGCAAACGAACAAACAGACAGGATGGGAATCAAGGCTTTAACTCTGCATGCTGGCAAACGAACAAACAGACAGGATGGGAATCAAGGCTTTAACTCTGCATGCTGGCAAACGAACAAACAGACAGGATGGGAATCAAGGCTTTAACTCTGCATGCTGGCAAACGAACAAACAGACAGGATGGGAATCAAGGCTTTAACTCTGCATGCTGGCAAACGAACAAACAGACAGGATGGGAATCAAGGCTTTAACTCTGCATGCTGGCAAACGAACAAACAGACAGGATGGGAATCAAGGCTTTAACTCTGCATGCTGGCAAACGAACAAACAGACAGGATGGGAATCAAGGCTTTAACTCTGCATGCTGGCAAACGAACAAACAGACAGGATGGGAATCAAGGCTTTAACTCTGCATGCTGGCAAACGAACAAACAGACAGGATGGGAATCAAGGCTTTAACTCTGCATGCTGGCAAACGAACAAACAGACAGGATGGGAATCAAGGCTTTAACTCTGCATGCTGGCAAACGAACAAACAGACAGGATGGGAATCAAGGCTTTAACTCTGCATGCTGGCAAACGAACAAACAGACAGGATGGGAATCAAGGCTTTAACTCTGCATGCTGGCAAACAAACAAACAGACAGGATGGGAATCAAGGCTTTAACTCTGCATGCTGGCAAACGAACAAACAGACAGGGTGGGAATCAAGGCTTTAACTCTACATGCTGGCAAACGAACAAACAGACAGGGTGGGAATCAGGGCTTTAACTCTGCATGCTGGCAAACGAACAAACAGACAGGATGGGAATCAAGGCTTTAACTCTGCATGCTGGCAAACGAACAAACAGACAGGATGGGAATCAAAGCTTTAACTCTGCATGCTGGCAAACGAACAAACAGACAGGATGGGAAACAAGGCTTTAACTCTGCATGCTGGCAAGCGAACAAACAGACAGGATGGGAATCAAGGCTTTAACTCTGCATGCTGGCAAACGAACAAACAGACAGGATGGGAATCAAGGCTTTAACTCTGCATGCTGGCAAACGAACAAACAGACAGGATGGGAATCAGGGCTTTAACTCTGCATGCTGGCAAACAGACAGGATGGGAATCAAGGCTTTAACTCTGCATGCCGCCCCGGATGGCAGGGAGGTCGACACCATGGATGTACTGGGCCGTACCCACTACCCTCTGTAGCACCTTGTGGTCGACACCATGGCTGTACTGGGCCGCACCCACTACCCTCTGTAGCACCTTGTGGTCGACACCATGGATGTACTGGGCCGTACCCACTACCCTCTGTAGCACCTTGTGGTCGACACCATGGATGTACTGGGCCGTACCCACTACCCTCTGTAGCACCTTGTGGTCGACACCATGGATGTACTGGGCCGCACCCACTACCCTCTGTAGCACCTTGTGGTCGACACCATGGATGTACTGGGCCGTACCCACTACCCTCTGTAGCACCTTGTGGTCGACACCATGGATGTAGTGGGCCGTACCCACTACCCTCTGTAGCACCTTGTGGTCGACACCATGGATGTACTGGGCCGCACCCACTACCCTCTGTAGCACCTTGTGGTCGACACCATGGATGTACTGGGCCGCACCCACTACCCTCTGTAGCACCTTGTGGTCGACACCATGGATGTACTGGGCCGCACCCACTACCCTCTGTAGCACCTTGTGGTCGACACCATGGATGTACTGGGCCGTACGCACTACCCTCTGTAGCACCTTGTGGTCGACACCATGGATGTAGTGGGCCGTACGGACTACCCTCTGTAGCACCTTGTGGTCGACACCATGGATGTACTGGGCCGCACCCACTACCCTCTGTAGCACCTTGTGGTCGACACCATGGATGTACTGGGCCGTACGCACTACCCTCTGTAGCACCTTGTGGTCGACACCATGGATGTACTGGGCCGTACCCACTACCCTCTGTAGCACCTTGTGGTCGACACCATGGATGTACTGGGCACCTTGTGGTCGCACTACCCTCTGTAGCACCTTGTGGTCGACACCATGGATGTAGTGGGCCGTACCCACTACCCTCTGTAGCACCTTGTGGTCGACACCATGGATGTACTGGGCCGTACCCACTACCCTCTGTAGCACCTTGTGGTCGACACCATGGATGTACTGGGCCGTACCCACTACCCTCTGTAGCACCCTGCGGTCGGATGCCAAGCAGTTGTCATATCAGGCGGTGAAGCAGTCAGTCAAGATGCTCTCAGTGGTGTAGCTGTAGAACTTTTGGAGGATCTGATGACCCATGACACATCTTTTTGCAGCCTCCTGAGAGGGAAGAGGCGTTGTCGTGCCGTCTTAACGACCGTGTTGGTGTGTGGGGACCGTGATAATTGATTAATGACGTGGACACAGAGGAACTTTCAACCCGCTCCACTACAGCCCCGTCGATGTAGATTGGGGGCGTGGCTCAGGCCCTCCGTTTCCTGTAGTCCACCATCAGCTCCTTTTTGTCTTGCTGACACGTTGAAGGAAAGGTTGTTGTCCTGGCAACACACTGCTAGGTCACTGACCACCTCCCCTACAGGCGGTCTTATTGTCGTTGGTGACCAGGCCTAACACCGTCGTGTCGTCAGAGAACTTGATGATGGTGTTTTTGGAGTCGTGCCTGGCGACGCAGTCCTGGGTGAACAGGAAGTACAGGAGGGGACTAACGCGTCAATGCTGCGTAATTCTGCTGTCCAACTTTTCATTATGTAATCCCAAAATGTTTACTGCAATATGTGTGCAATAAAAAGTTCAACATTTCACCTTTTTTGCTACTATTTCTGTCAAATCTACATGTACAATTTGATGCGTACGTTGGATATATCCAACTGCTGATGCAGTTTGGAGTGGAATAGAGATTGGGTCATCTGTTGGGTCGGTCCAGGGAGTCTGGGATGATGGTGTTGTGAGCCATGACCAGCCCTTGTCAAAGCATTTCATGGCTACAGATGTGAGTGTTGCTGCAGGGTTTCTGTAAATGTTACGGGTCCCATATGCATTGGGTGTGTAACCTGATTCGGGCATCCACCCACGGTGCTCAGAATGACACCAAATCACATTTTTTTTAAATGATGCTATTTAATTTGAACAGAACATGCAAGTTGAGGATGCGATGACGTGTCCTTACCGCGCACTTTGAAGCCAAGTAACGAACAGAAAAATCATTAGCCTGTGCGTGTCTTTTAAGTTTGGCGAAGGTAACTTTCACCATTTAACAAATGCACCTTTTTACAATGAAGCATTCCATGTGTTTGCAGACCTATGTAATATAGCCTACTAATCCTGATGTGATGAGTAGATTGGAGAGTTGTAATTTAGACTAATAATATAACTCAATCACTGTTCACAATGCGTGGCTGAGCAGTATATCGTAGAGGCCTGAGCTATAGGCTATATCATATGTTTTTTTTGCACGGGGGGGGATATATTTCATGCAATTCTACTACACTTTAATGACTGGAGACATTTGCTGATTTATTTTTATTTTTTTCAATATGCCAAATGACAGGGTAGCCTACATCGCAGACACTGACAAACGGATCAATTAACATGCCGTTGTCCATATAAAGGCCCCATGAGGAAGGGGAAACACACACAGAATATGACGTCTAAACTGGAGGAGGAAATGAATGTATATAATAAAACAGCGTTTTAAATGGCACCGACCCGACAGTGATGAGTAGTGAATAATGCTCGGTGAGCGCTCACCCGGGGATATGGCCGATGCTCTCCGCTGGTGCCGACAGTGATGAGTAGTGAATAATGCTCGGTGAGCGCTCACCCGGGGATATGGCCGATGCTCTCCTCACCGCTGGTGCCGACAGTGATGAGTAGTGAATAATGCTCGGTGAGCGCTCACCCGGGGATATGGCCGATGCTCTCCGCTGGTGCCGACAGTGATGAGTAGTGAATAATGCTCGGTGAGCGCTCACCCGGGGATATGGCCGATGCTCTCCGCTGGTGCCGACAGTGATGAGTAGTGAATAATGCTCGGTGAGCGCTCACCCGGGGATATGGCCGATGCTCTCCGCTGGTGCCGACAGTGATGAGTAGTGAATAATGCTCGGTGAGCGCTCACCCGGGGATATGGCCGATGCTCTCCGCTGGTGCTTAGGAGATGGGCTGTAGGCCTACTGTTGTTCCCATCTATTCAGTTTAGAACTAAACGATAGGTTTGTCTTTTCATTTTCTTCTCTTTTAAAACAGTAGCCATTTTGCTTTCCAAACTAGGTTTTCCCGCCACTGAATGGATAAATATTGCGATATGCCTGGCTGAGCCTTCTACTTTACACTGACTGTCACAACTCAATCATCTATTAGGGTATTTACCAAGCGGGCTGCCTTTCCTTCCAACTGTAGACAATGTGATTAAAAAATATATTAATTACGGCTAGGGGAAGCTAATGACCCTCTGTGGCCAAATCATGCTTTAGTAGCTTATATGAATGATCTGATTTAGTTCTGTACAGCCTAATTAGCCTACTCATGTCTGTAATTTTGGCAATTTAATTCAATTTACTTCCTGTTTTGAATTGTCCTGTAGCTTAGCAACCGCTTCATCGTACCACTTCCGTCACTGGTACTTCCCGTTTTGAATTGTCCTGTAGCTTAGCAACCGCTTCATCGTACCACTTCCGTCACTGGTACTTCCTGTTTTGAATTGTCCTGTAGCTTAGCAACCGCTTCATCGGACCACTTCCGTCACCGGTACTTCCCGTTTGAATTGTCCTGTAGCTTAGCAACCGCTTCATCGTACCACTTCCGTCACCGGTACTTCCTGTTTTGAATTGTCCTGTAGCTTAGCAACCGCTTCATCGTACCACTTCCGTCACTTGTCCTTCCTGTTTTGAATTGTCCTGTAGCTTAGCAACCGCTTCATCGGACCACTTCCGTCACTTGTCCTTCCTGTTTTGAATTGTCCTGTATCTTAGCAACCGCTTCATCGGACCACTTCCGTCACTGGTACTTCCTGTTTAGAATTTTTCCTTGTAAGCAGGAATCAGAAGGATATCGTTATGGTCATATTTGGCCGAATGGTGGTTGAGGGAGAGCTTTGTATGTGTTTCTGTGTGGAGTGAAGGAGATCAAGTCGCCTCTAGTTGCACAGGGGACATGTTGCAGCGTCACCTCACCAAGTTGCAATTTATAAATGTGGATCAGCAGTTTCTCTCATATCATTCACTGACAGTCACTCAATTAGCCCTTGTCAGCAAAAAAAAAACTATATTAGTAAGTTAGTCTAGCGGCTAGCTATCTAAACTTGTCGTAGTCATGGTTGAATTACCGACCACTTTTGATATTTAGTTTCTCTCTCTCACTCAAATATCATATTAAAAACTGCAAACATTTCTCTCCACCATATGGGAAAATGTGTAGATTTGCAGGAAATGAGCTGTGAAACTGCATGTTTTTGTTTCTGCACTATTGGCAAAATCAGTATAATTGCATGAAGTTATAAAATTGCTAAATCTTCTCTTCGCCCCATGGCAAAATGTGTAGAATGGCAGGAAATTAATTCTAAAACATTTTCTTCTCTGCGGTCCGGTGGGGGGGGGGGGCTAAAGTGATTTGCTCGCAAGGTGGGGGGGGGCAACAATTTCTCGTAGGGGCCCCAAAATGCTAGGACTGGCTCGGACTGAAAATATGGGTACGCAGGCACTTTGATCGGGCCCATACCCATCTCTTCAGGGTGGAGACCATGTCTTCAATATGACTGGATGATGTAATGAGATGGTGTGTGTGTGTGTGTGGTCTCTAACCGGGCCTTCATCCATTCCTCTTCCCACCCCAGGTGACAGCCCCTAGCTTCCAGTCTTCCCCACTCTGAGTGCTCCCTCAACTCAGAGACTCAATGCAACTGGACCAGGGGGCTTGTGGGTATGAAGTGGCTGGGCCAATCCAAGAGCATGGTGTTGAATGGCAGCAGATACTCCACCAGTGAGCAGCAGCCCGTGAGCCAGACCCGCTCCCAGCAGCAGCTACACCCACAGAGGAGCTCTCTCCGACCAGGGACTGGCAGCAGGAGATGTAGCCGCCGTGAGTACTGGGACTGGGAATATATTCTATCATATGTGGGTCATATTCATAAGTGTACACCGTATCAAAACATTTTACAATGGGAAAACATTTTGCAGCAAAAAACAAAGAGTTTCTTATTGGACACGTTCAGGTAATCCTGTCCCATTTTCAGTCCGTTGGCTTCAGTTTGTTTCCTCGTGAATGACCCTGGGCCTAGTTCAGTTAGGACACAACATTTTGAAACGGAGACGTAGGCCTACTGTGTACTTGATACTGTCCAATAACAGCACAGGTTTTTAGCTTTCTGTTGCAAAATATTTCGCTATGGAATGACCCACTTATCCTAACCTTAACCAATAGTGGGGAAAATGCAACAAGATTAGCGTCTTGGGAGCAGTTCCCAACCTTTTTGCGTTCCCGGGGAACACCAAATCACTGTCAAAAGCTCCACCATTCACGGAACCATTTTAACCTCTCTTGCGTAGGGGGCAGTATTTTCACGTCCGCATGAAAAGCGTGCTCAAAGTAAACTGCCTGTTACTCACAAACAGAGGCTAGGATATGCATATAATATGCATATAATTGATTTGGATAGAAAACACTCTAAAGTTTCTAAAACTGTTAAAATGATGTCTGTGAGTAGAACAGAACTGATATGGCAGGCGAAACCCTGAGGACAACCCCCCCAAAAAAAAATTCAGCCTACCACTGTTTTCAATGGATGTCACTTTTATTATAAGGCAACATCCTCGCAGATTGTTGACATCTAGTGGAAGCCCTAGGAACTGCAGTCTTTAGAAAGAGTTTCATGCTGGTTTTTGGAAAAATGAGCCAGAAATTGTAGTATTTCTAGGTGGCTCCCATTTTGGCTGTAGTGTTTCCAAGCGCGTGGAAGAGAGCGCGTTCTTTGGTATTTTTCTCCGGTAAAGACAATAACGTTTCTCCGTCTTAATTTTGTATTGTTTATTGACGTATTAGGGTACCAAAGGTTTGATTATAAACGTTGTTTGACTTGTTTGGAAAAGTTTATTAGTAACGTTTGAGATTCATTTTGTATGGATGGATGGAGGGAAACTGGGTGGATTATTGACTGAAGCGCGCCAGCTAAACTGAGTTTTTATGCATATAAAGAAGGACATTATCGAACAAAAGGACCATTTGTGATGTATCTGGGACCTTTTGGAGTGCCAACAGAAGAAGATCATCAAAGGTAAGGCATTTATTATATCGCTATTTCTTACTTTCGTGGCGCACCTGCCTGATTGAAATATGTTTTTCATGCTTTTGTACGCGGGGAGCTGTCCTCAGATGGTGTGCTTTCGCCGTAAAGTCTTTTTGAAATCTGACACAGCGGCTGGATTAACAAGAAGTTAAGCTTTATTTTGATGTATTACACTTGTGATTTTATGAAAGTTAAATATTTATAATTCTGTAGTTTGAATTTCGCCCCTCTGTAATTTCACCGGATGTTGGCCAGGTGGGACGCTACCGTCTCACCTGCCCATAAGAAGTTAACAACATATATTGGCGGTCAAATTTTGTCCATTTTTGCAGTGAATATAACAAATTAAAGGTTTATTATTATTATTATTATTATTATTATTATTAACAGTTCGCATTGTGAAAAGTAATGTTTTTATTTTATTTTTTATTTCACCTTTTATTTAACCAGCTAGTTGAGAACAAGTTCTCATTTGCAACTGCGACCGGGCCAAGATAAAAACATAGCAGTGTGAACAGACAACACAGAGTTACACATGGAGTAAACAATTAATGTAACATTGCTTATGATTTTATACTCCCAATTGTTATTCATTTTGTGGAAGAAAACATTTATAAAGCATAATAATAATTTGACGAACGTCCACGTTGGTCCACAATTTAAATTATTTATTTTTACAAAATGTTTTTTTATTGTTTTTAAAAAAATTAATTACAGTTGGGAGTTTTAATCGTATTATTAATCAATATTACATTACTCTTCACAATGCAAATAGTTCATCATAATATGACCGCCAAGACATGTTAAAATGGTTCCGAGTATGGTGTCCTCGAGCTTTTAAATATTGATTTGTGTGTTCCCCGGAATGGGAAAGGTTGGGAACCGCTGGTCTTAGGGGTAACTTCACCGTACTCATTTGCTCTCATGTTTTTCCCAGGGTTCAGTGCGGCCAGCCTGGAGGCGGAGCGACGCTGTATCCCGTCCTCTGGGATGACCGCCAAGGAGCTGTGTGAGCACGATGACCTCACCACCAGCCTCATCCTTGACCCTTATCTGGGCTTCCAGACACACAAGATGAACACCAGGTCAGTCTGGGGCCTTAACCCTAACCTTAAACCTGACTCTCACCCTCATCCCTCGACCCTTATCTGGGCTTCCAGACACACAAGATGAACACCAGGTCAGTCTGGGGCCTTAACCCTAACCTTAAACCTGACTCTCATCCTCATCCAATACCTGGGCTTCCAGACACACAAGATGAACACCAGGTCTGTCTGGGGCCTTAACCCTAACCTTAAACCTGACCCTCATCCTCAACCCTTATCTGGGCTTCCAGACACACAAGATGAACACCAGGTCAGTCTGGGGCCTTAATCCTAACCTTAAACCTGACTCTGACCCTCATCCTCATCCAATACCTGGGCTTCCAGACACACAAGATGAACACCAGGTCAGTCTGGGGCCTTAACCCTAACCTTAAACCTGACTCTGACCCTCATCCTCATCCAATACCTGGGCTTCCAGACACACAAGATGAACACCAGGTCAGTCTGGGGCCTTAACCCTAACCTTAAACCTGACTCTGACCCTCATCCTCGACCCTTATCTGGGCTTGCAGACACACAAGATGAACACCAGGTCAGTCTGGGGCCTTAACCCTAACCTTAAACCTGACTCTGACCCTCATCCTCGACCCTTATCTGGGCTTCCAGACACACAAGATGAACACCAGGTCAGTCTGGGGCCTTAAACCTAACCTTAAACCTGACTCTGACCCTCATCCTCATCCAATACCTGGGCTTCCCCTGCTAAACTCTAGACTGATTTTAAAGAGTGTGAGATTTTGGCAATTAAACTCATGGATATCATTTTTATGTCTGTGTGCAGTTTGAAGGTTGCTAGCTAGCGTTAGCTCAATGACTGGATGTCTATGGAGTTCTAGTCATTGTGCTAACACTAGTTAGCCACGGCTCCTGAAACAGCCTTCCACTTCCTTCCAGCTGCACGCAGAGACATAAACATTGTTGTCCATGAGTTCATCTGGGTAAGTTTCCCAAAATCTCACACTGTCCCTTTAAGATCAGAGTGACAGGTTAGTATCCAGCCACCGCATGCTCCTCCTCGTCTCCCAACTGCGCGGTGGGCCTCGTCTCTCCGCAGCAGCTCCCCGACAGCGCGGCGGGCCTCGTCTCCCGACAGCGGGCGGGCCTCGTCTCCCGACAGCGGGCGGGCCTCGTCTCCCGACAGCGCGGCGGGCCTCGTCTCCCGACAGCGCGGCGGGCCTCGTCTCCCGACAGCGCGGCGGGCCTCGTCTCCCGACAGCGGCGGGCCTCGTCTCCCGACAGCGCGGCGGGCCTCCTCCCGACAGCGCGACGGGCCTGTCTCCCGACAGCGGCGGGCCTCGTCTCCCCGACTGCGCGGCGGGCCTCGTCTCCCCGACTGCGCGGCGGGCCTCGTCTCCCCGACTGCGCGGCGGGCCTCGACTGCGCGGCGGGCCTCGTCTCCCCGACTGCGCGGCGGGCCTCGTCTCCCCGACAGCGCGGTGGGCCTCGCGGTGGGTCGTATCACAGATTCCAGATGGTGTCGACATCATTACATTTTTAATGTGTAGAATGTGGAATGTGCGTTTTAAAAAGTCCCCAGAAGATCTCTGCATCATTTGTGTGGTGTTGCCAGGCAACCTGTCTATATCCCGAACTGTATTTACAAAGCATCTCAAAGTAGGAGTGCTGGTCTAGGATCAGGTTCCCCCTCTTATTCAATAGGATTTAAAAGGCCAAACTGATCCTAGATCAGCACTCGGGAACACTTTGCGAATATGGACCCAGGCCTAGACCTCTTTCCTCCGCTCTCATCACTGAGCCAGGTCTAGACCTCTTTCCTCCTCTCTCATCACTGAGCCAGGTTTAGACCTCCTCTCTCATCACTGAGCCAGGTCTAGACCTCCTCTTTCCTCCTCTCTCATCACTGAGCCAGGTTTAGACCTCCTCTCTCATCACTGAGCCAGGTCTAGACCTCCTCTTTCCTCCTCTCTCATCACTGTGCCAGGTCTGGACCTCTTCTTTCCTCCTCTCTCATCACTGAGCCAGGTCTAGACCTCCTCTTTCCTCCTCTCTCATCACTGAGCCAGGTCTAGACCTCCTCTCTCATCTCTGTCAGAGTGCTACTTTCTGGAAAAGCAGTATAGAAATCGAATCAATTGCAGTTACTCACAATGAGCACTATAGAATGATCAGGAAATGATTTTGTATGTGAAATACAATTGTCTCTTATTTGTCTCTTAATTGTCTCTTTGTCTCTTAATTGTCTCTTATTCACTTTATAGTCTTCCTTCTAGAACTTTTTGCTAGATAATATGAATGGTATTTGGAAACCGGAATGTTCTGTTGTTATCGCACGACACCTGTGATGTCGTGACAGGTTTCGACCAATCAAGGGAAGACAGGAAGAGCTGAAGGACATTATCGAGCGGTTCAAGAAGCACGACAACCTGGAGAAGGCTTTCAGAGCACTCACCTCTGGAGACTGGTCCAGACACCACTTCCTACACAAGTCTAAAGCCCAGGAGAAGCTCTTCAAACAGCACGTGAGATTACAACACCACAGAGTCACAAATGACACCTATGCCAGGTCAAAGGTTCAACAAATAATAATAAGTGAAGTAGAGTCTGCACCAATCAACTGATCTAACAACATATCTTTTATTAGGTTGGTTATCCACAAGATCCAGTCCCTTCTTTTCCTTGTAACTTGTTTGTTTTGTTTTCCATTTTGTTCCAGGTGTTTGTGTATCTGCGGATGTTTGCGGCTGACAGTGGGTTTGAGATTCTCCCGTGTAACCGCTACTCGGAGCAGAACGGAGCCAAGATCGCGGCCACAAAGGAATGGTGAGGAACGCTGGGTTTTCTTCTTCTTCTTCTTCACACTTCCTGCTGTTCTGACATCATCGTCGTTGAAATGGACCGACCGTCACACTTCCTGCTGTTCTGACATCATCGTCGTTGAAATGGACCGACCGTCACACTTCCTGCTGTTCTGACATCATCGTCGTTGAAATGGACCGACCGTCACACTTCCTGCTGTTCTGACATCATCGTCGTTGAAATGGACCGATCTTCTTTCAAACCACTAAAATCACTATGCTCTTTAGTCCTTGATTTTCTGTGTCGTATTGATCACGTCCCTTATTTGGATCGACCTTTCTTTCTTTCTCTCTTTCTTTATTTCTTTATCTCTCTTTCTTTCTTTATTTCTCTCTTTCTTTATTTCTCTCTTTCTTTCTTTCTTTCTCTCTCTTTATTTCTTTATTTCTCTCTTTCTTTATTTCTCTCTTTCTTTCTTTCTCTCTCTTTATTTCTCTCTCTATATTTCTCTTTCGTTCTTTCTTTCTTTCTTTCTTTCTTTCTTTCTCTCTTTTCTTTCTTTCTTCCTTTCTTTCTCTTCCTTTATTTCTCTCTTTCTTTCTCTTGTACTTCAGGAAAAGGAACGATAAGATTGAGTACTTGGTGGGCTGCATCGCCGAGCTGTCTGAGAGCGAGGAGAACATGCTGCTGCGTCACGGGGAGAATGACTTCAGTGTCATGTACTCGACACGCAAGAACTGTGCTCAGCTGTGGCTGGGGCCTGCAGCCTTCATCAACCACGGTACGTCTCCACTGCCAACACAATACAGGTTGTCATTGGAAATACCATTCACTTACCTGTAGAAATTACACCACATTTTTAAATGAATCAAAATATAACAAGTAAAACAACTTACATTAAAAAAAACACAGCCAGCACTCCCAAATAGAGTTTACCGATAGATGTATTCTGGATAGTAACAATGGACTGATTTATTCTGGACAGTTACAATGGATGTTTGGGTCCGTCTCCAACACGGAAACAGATAATAGGTGTTTAATATCGGACCCTGGTCTAAAGTAGTTCACTAAATAAGTCCTAGGGTGCCGTTTGGGGCGTGACCCTTTGTCAAGTGTTCCAGAAGAACCATTAAAGTTATGCTGCAGTCTCTCTCTGTGAGGAAACTAGGATCCTAATCTTCTGTGTTGCTTTGTTTTTTCAGATTGCCGGCCAAATTGCAAGGTGAGTGTGACGAAGCCCAGGGCTCAATACAATAGGCTGCTACCCTTGGTGAGAGTGACAAAGCCCAGGGCTCAATACAATAGGCTGCTACCCTTGGTGAGTGTGACGAAGCCCAGGGCTCAATACAATAGGCTGCTACCCTTGGTGAGAGTGACGAAGCCCCCAGGGCTCAATACAATAGGCTGCTACCCTTGGTGAGAGTGACGAAGCCCAGGGCTCAATACAATAGGCTGCTACCCTTGGTGAGAGTGACGAAGCCCAGGGCTCAATACAATAGGCTGCTACCCTTGGTGAGAGTGACGAAGCCCAGGGCTCAATACAATGCTACCCTTGGTGAGAGTGACGAAGCCCAGGGCTCAATACAATAGGCTGCTACCCTTGGTGAGAGTGACAAAGCCCAGGGCTCAATGCAATAGGCTGCTACCCTTGGTGAGAGTGACGAAGCCCAGGGCTCAATACAATAGGCTGCTACCCTTGGTGAGTGTGACGAAGCCCAGGGCTCAATACAATAGGCTGCTACCCTTGGTGAGAGTGATGAAGCCCAGGGCTCAATACAATAGGCTGCTACCCTTGGTGAGAGTGATGAAGCCCAGGGCTCAATACAATAGGCTGCTACCCTTGGTGAGAGTGACGAAGCCCAGGGCTCAATACTGCTACCCTTGGTGAGAGTGACGAAGCCCAGGGCTCAATACAATAGGCTGCTACCCTTGGTGAGAGTGACGAAGCCCAGGGCTCAATACAATAGGCTGCTACCCTTGGTGAGAGTGATGAAGCCCAGGGCTCAATACAATAGGCTGCTACCCTTGGTGAGAGTGACGAAGCCCAGGGCTCAATACAATAGGCTGCTACCCTTGGTGAGAGTGACGAAGCCCAGGGCTCAATACTATAGGCTGCTACCCTTGGTGAGAGGTGATGAAGCCCCCAGGGCTCAATACAATAGGCTGCTACCCTTGGTGAGAGGTGATGAAGCCCCCATGGCTCAATACAATAGGCTGCTACCCTTGGTGAGAGTGACTAAGCCCATGGCTCAATACAATAGGCTGCTACCCTTGGTGAGAGTGACGAAGCCCAGGGCTCAATACAATAGGCTGCTACCCTTGGTGAGAGTGATGAAGCCCCCATGGCTCAATACAATAGGCTGCTACCCTTGGTGAGAGTGACGAAGCCCCCAGGGCTCAATACAATAGGCTGCTACCCTTGGTGAGAGTGATGAAGCCCCCAGGGCTCAATACAATAGGCTGCTACCCTTGGTGAGAGTGACGAAGCCCAGGGCTCCATACAATATGCTGCTACCCTTGGTGAGAGTGACGGCCCCAGGGCTCAGCCACAATAGGCTGCTACCCTTGGTGAGAGTGATGAAGCCCAGGGCTCAATACAATAGGCTGCTACCCTTGGTGAGAGTGACGAAGCCCAGGGCTCAATACAATAGGCTACCCTTGGTGAGAGTGATGAAGCCCAGGGCTCAATACAATAGGCTGCTACCCTTGGTGTGAGTGACGAAGCCCAGGGCTCAATACAATAGGCTGCTACCCTTGGTAAGAGTGACGAAGCCCAGGGCTCAATACAATAGGCTGCTACCCTTGGAGAGTGATGAAGCCCAGGGCTCAATACAATAGGCTGCTACCCTTGGTGAGAGTGACGAAGCCCAGGGCTAAATACAATAGGCTACCCTTGGTGAGAGTGATGAAGCCCAGGGCTCAATACAATAGGCTGCTACCCTTGGTGAGAGTGACGAAGCCCAGGGCTCAATACAATAGGCTGCTACCCTTGGTGAGAGTGACGAAGCCCAGGGCTCAATACAATAGGCTGCTACCCTTGGTGAGAGTGATGAAGCCCCCAGGGCTCAATACTATAGGCTGCTACCCTTGGTAAGAGTGACGAAGCCCAGGGCTCAATACAATAGGCTGCTACCCTTGGTGAGAGTGATGAAGCCCCCAGGGCTCAATACAATAGGCTGCTACCCTTGGTGAGAGTGACGAAGCCCAGGGCTCAATACAATAGGCTGCTACCCTCGGTGAGAGTGACGAAGCCCAGGGCTCAATACAATAGGCTGCTACCCTTGGTGAGAGTGATGAAGCCCAGGGCTCAATACAATAGGCTGCTACCCTTGGTGAGAGTGCATTGAGAGTAAGCCCAGGGCTCAATACAATAGGCTGCTACCCTTGGTGAGAGTGACGGCCCCAGGGCTCAATACAATAGGCTGCTACCCTTGGTGAGAGTGATGAAGCCCCCATGGCTCAATACAATAGGCTGCTACCCTTGGTGAGAGTGACGAAGCCCCCAGGGCTCAATACAATAGGCTGCTACCCTTGGTGAGAGTGACGAAGCCCAGGGCTCAATACTATAGGCTGCTACCCTTGGTGAGAGTGACGAAGCCCAGGGCTCAATACAATAGGCTGCTACCCTTGGTGAGAGTGACGAACCCCAGGGCTCAATACAATAGGCTGCTACCCTTGGTGATGAAGCCCCCAGGGCTGGCTGCTACTCCTTGGTGAGAGATCCCAGGGCTCAATACAATAGGCTGCTACCCTTGGTGAGAGTGACGAATCCCCAGGGCTCAATACAATAGGCTGCTACCCTTGGTGAGAGTGACGAAGCCCCCAGGGCTCAATACAATAGGCTGCTACCCTTGGTGAGAGTGACGAAGCCCCCAGGGCTCAATACAATAGGCTGCTACCCTTGGTGAGAGTGACTAAGCCCAGGGCTCAATACAATAGGCTGCTACCCTTGGTGAGAGTGACTAAGCCCAGGGCTCCATACAATAGGCTGCTACCCTTGGTGAGAGTGACGAAGCCCAGGGCTCAATACAATAGGCTGCTACCCTTGGTGAGAGTGACGGCCCAGGGCTCAATACAATAGGCTGCTACCCTTTGGTGAGAGTGACTGCCCAGGGCTCAATACAATAGGCTGCTACCCTTGGTGAGTGATGAAGCCCCCAGGGCTCAATACAATAGGCTGCTACCCTTGGTGAGAGTGATGACCCTTGGTGAGCCCCCAGGGCTCAATACTATAGGCTGCTACCCTTGGTGAGAGTGATGAAGCCCCCCAGGGCTCAATACAATAGGCTGCTACCCTTGGTGAGAGTGATGAAGCCCCCAGGGCTCAATACAATAGGCTGCTACCCTTGGTGAGAGTGATGAAGCCCCAGGGCTCCATACAATAGGGCTGCTACCCTTGGTG
>NW_027040031.1:103334-137504 GCF_034236695.1 Oncorhynchus nerka | reverse complement strand
TACAGTAAACCTAGTAGGCTAGTTATTGCTTTCGTAATACCTCCGCTTTATATTCTCATTATTCATTAGTCAGCTAGTTAACCTTTGCCCTATGCAACTGAGAGACTGTGCTCTTGGTCATTAGTTTAAAGTTGTATTAGTTTTATGTAGACATGGTATTCACCACCCAACAAAATACTTACTTGCAGATTCCTTCTCAACAATGCAACAATAAGAAATAATAAAAGATAAGTACATTTTTGCTTAAGTATAATACAGGAAGGCATAATGTATATTACAATATTTACAGATGTTTTGGGGAAGGGGGGATTGGGGGGCAAGTGTTTAAATGATTCAGTACTTAGTAATAATTATAAGAGTCTGATAGCAGCAGTTGTGATGTGTGTGTGTGTAGTGTGTGAGTGAGTGAGTGAGTGCATATGTGCTAAGGTGCGGACAGTCAGTGCAGGTGCTCAGTGTTCAGCAGTCTGATGGCTTGTAGAAAGAAACTCGTGGCTGGGGTCCTTGATGATACTGCGGGCCTTCCACAGACACCGTGTGGAGTAGATGTCCTGGATGGTGCTACGGGCCTTCCACAGACACCGTGTGGAGTAGATGTCCTGGATGGTGCTACGGGCCTTCCACAGACACCGTGTGGAGTAGATGTCCTGGATGGTGCTACGGGCCTTCCACAGACACCGTGTGGAGTAGATGTCCTGGATGGTGCTTGCGGGCCTTCCACAGACACCGTGTGGAGTAGATGTCCTGGATGGTGCTGCGGGCCTTCCACAGACACCGTGTGGAGTAGATGTCCTGGATGGTGCTACGGGCCTTCCACAGACACCGTGTGGAGTAGATGTCCAGGATGGTGCTGCGGGCCTTCCACAGACACCGTGTGGAGTAGATGTCCTGGATGGTGCTGCGGGCCTTCCACAGACACCGTGTGGAGTAGATGTCCTGGATGGTGCTGCGGGCCTTCCACAGACACCGTGTTGAGTAGATGTCCTGGATGGTGCTACGGGCCTTCCACAGACACCGTGTGGAGTAGATGTCCTGGATGGTGCTGCGGGCCTTCCACAGACACCGTGTGGAGAAGAGGTCCTGGATGGTGCTGCGGGCCTTCCACAGACACCGTTTGGAGTAGATGTCCTGGATGGTGCTTGCGGGCCTTCCACAGACACCGTGTGGAGTAGATGTCCTGGATGGTGCTTGCGGGCCTTCCACAGACACCGTGTGGAGTAGATGTCCAGGATGGTGCTACAGGCCTTCCACAGACACCGTGTGGAGTAGATGTCCAGGATGGTGCTGCAGGCCTTCCACAGACACCGTGTGGAGTAGATGTCCTGGATGGTGTTACGGGCCTTCCACAGACACCATGTGGAGTAGATGTACTGGATGGTGCTACGGGCCTTCCACAGACACCATGTGGAGTAGATGTCCTGGATGGTGCTGCGGGCCTTCCACAGACACCGTGTGGAGTAGATGTCCTGGATGGTGCTGCGGGCCTTCCACAGACACCGTGTGGAGTAGATGTCCTGGATGATGCTGCGGGCCTTCCACAGACACCGTGTGGAGTAGATGTCCTGGATGGTCCTACGGGCCTTCCACAGACACCGTGTGGAGTAGATGTCCTGGATGGTGCTGCGGGCCTTCCACAGACACCGTTTGGAGTAGATGTCCTGGATGGTGCTTGCGGGCCTTCCACAGACACCATGTGGAGTAGATGTCCTGGATGGTGCTACGGGCCTTCCACAGACACCATGTGGAGTAGATGTCCTGGATGGTGCTGCAGGCCTTCCACAGACACCGTGTGGAGTAGATGTCCTGGATGGTGCTGCGGGCCTTCCACAGACACCATGTGGAGTAGATGTCCTGGATGGTGCTACGGGCCTTCCACAGACACCATGTGGAGTAGATGTCCTGGATGGTGCTGCGGGCCTTCCACAGACACCGTGTGGAGTAGATGTCCTGGATGGGTGGGAGCACGGTTCCATTGATGGCACCATTAATGCAACAATAAGGGATTCCTTTGTCTCCAGTGTCCTCAATTAGGGCCTAATAAATACTTGTTAAGATAAGGAAGAAAGAACAGAACAGAGCCACAGAGCAGCATAAACACTTCACATGCTTTCAAAGGGTCCATAACAAAACACTAAGCACCATTATTCTGCTTCCTTGTTAAGTCGACACCTTGCACAGCATATTGGTTTTCCTAGCTGAGTGAAGAAAGATAACAGTAATGGATATTCTTACTGATAGTTCTGCAGCTGAGTGAAGAAAGGAAACAGTAATGGATATTCTTACTGATAGTTCTGCAGCTGAGTGAAGAAAGATAACAGTTATGGATATTCTTACTGATAGTTCTGCAGGTGAGTGAAGAAAGATAACAGTTATGGATATTCTTACTGATAGTTCTGCAGGTGAGTGAAGAAAGATAACAGTAATGGATATTCTTACTGATAGTTCTGCAGGTGAGTGAAGAAAGATAACAGTTATGGATATTCTTACTGATAGTTCTGCAGGTGAGTGAAGAAAGATAACAGTAATGGATATTCTTACTGATAGTTCTGCAGCTGAGTGAAGAAAGATAACAGTTATGGATATTCTTATTGATAGTCCGTAGTAACAACCCATGAGGTGCATTGACAGCAGGTCATCACTGACTGGTCTTAACGGCAGGTCATCACTGACTGGTCTTAACAGCAGGTCATCACTGACTGGTGTTAGTTAACAGGCCATCACCAACTGGTCTTAACAGCAGTTGATTAGTTAGTTAACCATTAGTTGGGCGGCCGGCCGTCACAAGACGCGAGATTTCATCTGGAGAGAGAGGGGAGAAAGAGGTCAGAGCACAGGGTAGGGCAGTGTGAGCAGAACCAGCGCTGTCGTTTGACTTAGCAAACGAGGATCGGATGTCGTCGACCTTCTTTTCAAAATGGTTGACGAAGTCATCTGCAGAGGGAGGAGGGGGGAGGGGAGGAGGATTCAGGAGGGAGGAGAAGGTGGCAAAGAGCTTCCTAGGGTTAGAGGCAGATGCTTGGACTTTAGAGTGGTAGAAAGTGGCTTTAGCAGCAGAGACAGAAGAGGAAAATGTAGAGAGGAGGGAGTGAAAGGATGCCAGGTCCGCAGGGGGCGAGTTTTCCTCCATTTCCGCTCGGCTGCCCGGAGCCCTGTTCTGTGAGCTCGCAATGAGTCGTCAAGCCACGGCGCAGGAGGGAGGACCGAGCCGGCCTGGAGGATAGGGGACATAGAGAATCAAGGGATGCAGAAAGGGAGGAGAGGAGGGTTGAGGAGGCAGAATCAGGAGATAGGTTGGAGAAGGCTTGAGCAGAGGGAAGAGATGATAGGATGGAAGAGGAGAGAGTAGCGGGGAGAGAGAGCGAAGATTGGGACGGCGCGATACCATCCAGTAGGGGCAGTGTGGGAAGTGTTGGATGAGAGCAAGAGGAAAAGGATACAAGGTAGTGGTCGGAGACTTGGAGGGGAGTTGCAGTGAGGTTAGTGGAAGAACAGCATCTAGTAAAGATGAGGTCGAGCGTATTGCCTGCCTTGTGAGTAGAGGGGGAAGGTGAGAGGGTGAGGTCAAAGAGGAGAGGAGTGGAAAGAAGGAGGCAGAGAGGAATGAGTCAAAGGTAGACGTGGGAGGTTAAAGTCGCCCAGAACTGTGAGAGGTGAGCCGTCCTCAGGAAAGGAGCTTATCAAGGCATCAAGCTCATTGATGAACTCTCCGAGGGAACCTGGAGGGCGATAAATGATAAGGATGTTAAGCTTGAAAGGGCTGGTAACTGTGACAGCATGGAATTCAAAGGAGGCGATAGACAGATGGGTAAGGGGAGAAAGAGAGAATGACCACTTGGGAGAGATGAGGATCCCGGTGCCACCACCCCGCTGACCAGAAGCTCTCGGGGTGTGCGAGAACACGTGGGCGGACGAAGAGAGAGCAGTAGGAGTAGCAGTGTTATCTGTGGTGATCCATGTTTCCGTCAGTGCCAAGAAGTCGAGGGACTGGAGGAGGCATAGGCTGAGATGAACTCTGCCTTGTTGGCCGCAGATCGGCAGTTCCAGAGGCTACCGGAGACCTGGAACTCCACGTGGGTCGTGCGCGCTGGGACCACCAGATTAGAGTGGCCGCGGCCACGCGGTGTGGAGCGTTTGTATGGTCTGTGCAGAGAGGAGAGAACAGGGATAGACAGACACATAGTTGACAGGCTACAGAAGAGGCTACGCTAATGCAAAGGAGATTGGAATGACAAATGGACTACACGTCTCGAATGTTCAGAAAGTTAAGCTTACGTAGCAGGAATCTTATTGACTAAAATAATTCAAATGATACAGTACTGCTGAAGTAGGCTAGCTGGCAGTGGCTGCGTTGTTGTTGTTCTATCTCTCTATAGTGCTGTTTCTTGTATTATGGTCTCTTGTTTCTTTAGATGTTTCACTTTGTTGTCCTTTTTCTTTTCCTTTTTCTTCTGTCCTTATTTTGTCTTACTTTCTTCTGTTAACTAGATATTTTTGTTGTTATTCTTTGTAAGCTAGCTAGCTTCTTCCAGGAGAGTCCCTAGCAACTGCTTAGCAACAAGTAAACAATTCAGCTAGCAATTCAGCTAGCTAAGATAACTGTACAATTTTATGAAAAATAGTTACTTCTTCAAAAGCCTGTCTTTTTGGTTTGTTCCTTGTTTTGTCTTCTATTGAGTCTTGCAGTTTTCTCTTGATTCTTTCGATGTACTTCACTCTAAAAAAACATTTAAATCTCAATATATACAGGAGCTCATTTTTCAGCAGCTGCTCAATTTGGAACTCCGGAACACATCATCGTATTAACAGCAGGTCATCACTGACCAGTCTTAACAGCAGGTCATCACTGACTGGTCTTAACAGCAGGTCATCGCTGACTGGTGTTAGTTAACAGGTCATCACTGACTGGTCTTAACAGCAGGTCATCACTGACTGGTCTTAACAGCAGGTCATCACTGACTGGTCTTAACAGCAGGTCATCACTGACTGGTCTTAACAGCAGGTCATCACTGACTGGTCTTAACAGCAGGTCATCACTGACTGGTCTTAACAGCAGGTCATCACTGACTGGTCTTAACAGCAGGTCATCACCAACTGGTCTTAACAGCAGGTCATCACTGACTGGTCTTAACAGCAGGTCATCACTGACTGGTGTTAGTTAACAGGTCATCACTGACTGGTGTTAGTTAACAGGTCATCACTGACTGGTCTTAACAGCAGGTCATCACTGACTGGTCTTAACAGCAGGTCATCACTGACTGGTGTTAGTTAACAGGTCATCACTGACTGGTGTTAGTTAACAGGTCATCACTGACTGGTCTTAACAGCAGGTCATCACTGACTGGTCTTAACAGCAGGTCATCACTGACTGGTGTTAGTTAACAGGTCATCACTGACTGGTGTTAGTTAACAGGTCATCACTGACTGGTCTTAACAGCAGGTCATCACTGACTGGTCTTAACAGCAGGTCATCACTGACCGGTCTTAACAGCAGGTCATCACTGACCGGTCTTAACAGCAGGTCATCACTGACTGGTCTTAACAGCAGGTCATCACTGACTGGTCTTAACAGCAGGTCATCACTGACCGGTCTTAACAGCAGGTCATCACTGACCGGTCTTAACAGCAGGGCATCACTGACCGGTCTTAACAGCAGGTCATCACCAACTGGTCTTAACAGCAGGTCATCACTGACTGGTCTTAACAGCAGGTCATCACTGACTGGTCTTAGTTAACAGGTCATCACTGACTGGTCTTAACAGCAGGTCATCACTGACAGTCTTAACAGCAGGTCATCACTGACTGGTCTTAACAGCAGGTCATCACTGACTGGTCTTAGTTAACAGGTCATCACTGACTGGTCTTAACAGCAGGTCATCACTGACTGGTCTTAACAGCAGGTCATCACTGACTGGTCTTAACAGCAGGTCATCACCAACTGGTCTTAACAGCAGGTCATCACTGACTGGTCTTAACAGCAGGTCATCACTGACTGGTGTTAATTAACAGGTCATCACTGACTGGTGTTAGTTAACAGGTCATCACTGACTGGTCTTAACAGCAGGTCATCACTGACTGGTCTTAACATCAGGTCATCACTGACTGGTGTTAGTTAACAGGTCATCACCAACTGGTCTTAACAGGCATCAACAGCAGTATGACAGAGCGAAAACAAGGTTGTATAAAGTAGGACAGACAGGAAATGTTTTATTACAGTACATACTGAACCTATAAACTGAACTCTCCTCTCAATAATGTTTTACAGGAAGTTCAAGAACAGCGGAAGCCATATGAAGGACAGTATGTCTTGTTCCATGAATATTTAACTGATGAGTTGACTGTAAGGAAGCCAAATAATTGCTTTAGGGTAAAGTTCGATCTCATCTATCTGTTCCTTTAGTGTTGTTATTAATAGATATAAGAGTCTGTTACCGGGACACAACATGACTGGAGATGGCATCTATGTGTTCCTTTAGTGTTGTTATAAATAGATATAAGAGTCTGTTACCGGGAGACAACATGACTGGAGATGGCATCTATGTGTTCCTTTAGTGTTGTTATTAGAGTCTGTTACCAGGACACAACGTGACTGGAGATGGCATCTATGTGTTCCTTTAGTGTTGTTATTAGAGTCTGTTACTGGGACACAACATGACTGGAGATGGCATCTATGTGTTCCTTTAGTGTTGTTATTAGAGTCTGTTACCAGGACACAACGTGACTGGAGATGGCATCTATGTGTTCCTTTAGTGTTGTTATTAGAGTCTGTTACTGGGACACAACATGACTGGAGATGGCATCTATGTGTTCCTTTAGTGTTGTTATTAGAGTCTGTTACTGGGACACAACATGACTGGAGATGGCATCTATGTGTTCCTTTAGTGTTGTTATTAGAGTCTGTTACTGGGACACAACATGACTGGAGATGGCATCTATGTGTTCCTTTAGTGTTGTTATTAGAGTCTGTTACTGGGACACAACATGACTGGAGATGGCATCTATGTGTTCCTTTAGTGTTGTTATTAATGGATATTAGAGTCTGTAGAATTAGGACTCTGAAACATGTGGACGTCCTGCCTAGAGAAATGCCTGTGCATATATGAGTCCCGAATTAACACATCTGAGTCCTGAATTAACACATCTGAGTCCTGAATTAACACATATGAGTCCTGAATTAACACATTGGAGTCCTGAATTAACACATCTGAGTCCTGAATTAACACATCTGAGTCCTGAATTAACACATCGGAGTCCTGAATTAACACATCTGAGTCCTGAATTAACACATCTGAGTCCTGAATTAACACATCTGAGTCCTGAATTAACATATAACATTTAATAATTATTTTACAATTATGATAACTGTGCCAACAGTAGGAGTAGTACACCAGGTCATCAATCCTTTCAAAATAATTGACTAAGATTATGAATATTGCTCACCATGTTATTTCCTTTAAATGGACTAACATCATGTGAATATTGCTCACCATGTTATTTCCTTTAAATGGACCAACATCATGTGAATATTGCTCACCATGTTATTTCCTTTAAATGGACCAACATCATGTGAATATTGCTCACCATGTTATTTCCCTTCCTTTAAATGGACCAACATCATGTGAATATTGCTCACCATGTTATTTCCTTTAAATGGACCAACATCATGTGAATATTGCTCACCATGTTATTTCCTTTAAATGGTCCAACATCATGTGAATATTGCTCACCATGTTATTTCCTTTAAATGGACCAACATCATGTGAATATTGCTCACCATGTTATTTCCTTTAAATGGACCAACATCATGTGAATATTGCTCACCATGTTATTTCCTTTAAATGGACCAACATCATGTGAATATTGCTCACCATGTTATTTCCTTTAAATGGACCAACATCATGTGAATATTGCTCACCATGTTATTTCCTTTAAATGGACCAACATCATGTGAATATTGCTCACCATGTTATTTCCTTTAAATGGACCAACATCATGTGAATATTGCTCACCATGTTATTTCCTTTAAATGGACCAACATCATGTGAATATTGCTCACCATGTTATTTCCTTTAAATGGACCAACATCATGTGAATATTGCTCACCATGTTATTTCCTTTAAATGGACCAACATCATGTGAATATTGCTCACCATGTTATTTCCTTTAAATGGACCAACATCATGTGAATATTGCTCACCATGTTATTTCCTTTAAATGGACCAACATCATGTGAATATTGCTCACCATGTTATTTCCTTTAAATGGACCAACATCATGTGAATATTGCTCACCATGTTATTTCCTTTAAATGGACCAACATCATGTGAATATTGCTCACCATGTTATTTCCTTTAAATGGACCAACATCATGTGAAACTTAGTGTTAAGACCCACCACATTAATGACATACTAAAATGGTGAACTAATAATGATATGTAATATAGACCCCTCCCCTGATAACAGTCTGCCACTGGTGAGAATGAACAAGGTCCTTGTACACTGTATCTTTGGGAATCAGTGATTTTCAAGGTAGTAGCACCAATGACATAAAACTGAGGGATACACATTATACTAGTAAAAATAATGTTTTTTTAATATCCGTCTTTCATTTGTATTGATCTATACAATATATTAAATACTTTAGTTGACTGTCTAGCATAACAAATAAGAGATATCTCTAAATCCCCAGAACATCACTACAACTCTACACATCAATACTGGAACAAGGATATTTGCAGACCCTGAGCTTTTAAAACAATGCATACACATACAGTTGTGCAGTATAAAGGACTTGCATTAGGTACTTCATAAACAGTTTGATATAAACAAAAACATTTATGATGTGTAACTATTTGTCATTTTAAAGTGTTTTTCATGGAAGGGACCCAAATGCCACTGTAATTCAAGAATGACCCAAGTGTAAATAAGACGCTGGGTTTGATCTTGAATAATCAAACCGAGTAGGTTTCCTCACCATTTAGTGTACACATGGAAAGCTAATTGTCATTCCTGTAAAGCATTGCTCAGCACAAGGCCCTGATTAATCAATCCATTTACAATATTTGTTTTATATTTGTTTATCAATTGGTCAGAGAGGATATACCAAGTGAGTTGAGTTTATCTCTGCCCAAACCCTGACACATCTACTACTGTAATTTTAACAGTGGTATTTTAGTAGCAATAGCTTCAGACGAACTGGGCTGGAGATGGGATGGTTCAGGCCCAACCAATTTGTACAGTATTTGGCAGTGTGCTGGACACCTGACTGATTCAGGTCAGGTCAGGGTTACGACTCATTTGTGGCACAAAAATGAGAAGCTAGTTTTGAAGTGGGACTGGTTTGTCGGGTTGAAGCGAACATACTGTATGTTCGCACATCTACATCTACTGTATGCGTTGCTCATTTCACCTCGGAGGACTTCGATGGCTTAATATACCCAGTGGAATGCAGCACACAGAATGATACTGTCACATCTGCTCCTGCTACACACCCTAGTGGACATCCGGTGTCTCCTTGACCTGCAGCCTTTCCCCCAGTTCTCTCCCTCTCCCTCTTCTTCTCTCTCTGTGTGTGATTGTGTGGTTGGAGACAGGTGTGCTGGACTCAGAGCAGTTCCCCACCAGCTGCAACCCGTTCCATAATCAAGACCTCTACAAATACTCAGTCCTGCCACTTCCACTCTGCCAGATCGTAGTCTCTGTTCAGTCGGTCATGCGTCTAGCTATTTGTTGTGATTTAAGATCCTGTATCCTGCTGTGCCTATTTCCTTGCCTGACACTGTTTCTCTTCTCACTGCAGTTTTGCCGCTCTAACTCTGGTTCCTGTCTCCTGTTCCACATCTCGTTACCCTGTTCTGGATTCAACTCATCACTTCCTTGGATTCCCCTCCAGACCTGTTTACCCTGTCCCAACCCAGCTCACTCCAACCTCAGCCTCCATAACTGGTTTCCTACAACTCATCCAAGCTTCGCTGGATCTGCACTTAATCTCTAAGCATTAAGGAAAGAAATTCAACAGATTAACCTTTACCAAGGCACACTTGTTAATTGAAATTCCAGGTGACTACCTCATGAAGCTGGTTGAGAGAATGCCAAGAGCGTGCAAAGCTGTCATCAACGCAAAGGGTGGCTACTTTGAAGAATTGCAAATATAAAATATATTTTCATTTATTTAAATAGTTTGTTTACTACATGATTCCATATGTTGTATTTCATAGTTTTGATGCCTTCAGTATTATTCTACAAATCAAAGTTTATTTGTCACGTGTGCCGATTACAACAGGTGAAATGCTTACTTATGGGCTCTAACCAATAGTGCGAAAAAAAGGTGTGTGTGTAAGGAAATAAAACAGTAAAAAGACATTTGAAAATAACAGTAGCAAGGCAATATACAGGCACCGGTTGGTCAGGCTTATTGAGGTAGTATGTACCTGTATGGTTGAAGTGACTATGCATATATGATGATCAGAGAGTAGCAGTAGTGTAAAAAGAGGGGTTGGTAGAGAGAACAGTCTATGACTATGACAATTTTTAGGGCCTTCCTCTGACAATGTAGACAATAGTCAAAAACCCTTGAATGAGTCCAAACGTTTAACTGGTATTGTACATACACAAGTCCTAATTGTTTCAGACCACGGGGTCTTGGTCAAAAAATATTTTGCGAAACACTCACCCTTAAGTCATTTGCTATTTGCTTCTGCATTTGCTTCTGAATGGATCTTGCAGTAAATGTTCACACTAAACGGTTAAGTTACAGGTTACTAGTCCACAACCAGCTGTCAAAACAAGTTGCTTCATGAGCCACTAGTGAGGAGATAGCAACCTTTCTCCATTACCCAGAGAGGAGACAGCACCACTGAAACCACAATGCTGTCTGGTGCCCATGCATGATGACATTTCAAATAAACCAACTCAATCCCTTTTGTATTATTGTCCGTATGAAGTCTGTATGCTCAACAATATAACAGCCTACAGTCCTATTGAGGTCCAGTGAAACATATAGCCAACTATAGGGTTTAGAGGCAGGTGGAGGTGCAGTATATCCACTTCTGCCTAGTCACAGTAATTAGTAATTACCTGTCTGTTGTGGGTTGTTGTTTACACAAGATGGTGAAATGAATCCTGGGAGGTTCATTTAAAAACTCATTATTTGGGGATTATGGTCAAACACATCCTGTACAATATCGAGGATAATATTGTAATGTAGACAGTTTGAGGGGGGGGGGGGGGGGGGGGGGGGGTGTTCTCATGGAAGACTGCAGTGACCACATGTTCCAGAGCAGAGCCTTTATAAGGGTTATTCCTGGTGAGGCTTTGGCTTGAGAGGAAAGTAGAATGCAAGTGGTGATCACTGAGCATCTAAAGGTTGGTTTTCAGTCCTTCTAACAGTTTCATTAGAGGAAACTCGTCTTAACTGACTCTACAGTATGTGCTTTGTGACAGGAGGACGTGCAGGGATGAGACCCATGGACCACAGTGTGCTGAAATGTTGTCTCTTCTCCCTATTCTTGCTAACAGGTAAGATATTGGGCTCCATTTTACTCTTCTTAAAACAGGCGCGAATTATGCTAGAATAATGTAATCTTTGTTCCTATTAGCAGATATGAAGTAAAGAGTGTAAAACATTTTTATTATATGCGATTGCAAACTGCATTTTTATTTCTTGTCACAAACAGATGATATTATTAAAGTCATGAAAAAGAAACATGTCCAATGAAAAATCAAATAAAAATAACCCAGCTAGCACATTTGGTTCCTTGGAAGTTGCGGGAACGTATGTTTTTGTTTTTTACATTGGTTGTGGGAACGCAGCCATATGTTTCCTGACTGGTAAAACTGAACGTTTTTTAAACATTCTGAGAGCAGAAGTGAAAATGTTATCTGTTCTGAGAACATTTATTTTTAGGTTGATACCAGTTTACTCTGGTTCCTTGAACATTTTCCTGGGAGTTATTTTTTAAATTATAATATCGAATGTATTTGATTAAATATGCAGACAGATAGTTTACATTTGAATGCCTCTGACAGCCAACTTTCTAGCTCCGTCCATAACTTTTGGACTTTATAGCATTCCCAGAAAGCATGGATTATTGAGTCATTGTTAGTTTTACACTTAAGACATGACTGAATTTGTGTAATTTTTCTCTTGTGTAATAAATTCTATACTTTAGTTTATACTGGATTAAGCATACATTTTCATTAACTGTAATTTCGTTAATTAAGCTCCAACATTCCCTCTATCTTGTGCCAACATCAGTTATTTTTAAGCCTTGGTTCCAATAGTTTATATATATATTTTAAGAGATTGCCAGTTGGATATGCTCTATCCAAGGTTTTGTATATCATATGAACATCATTTTTTAAACTCATATAGATTTCCTCAGGGTTGCTCTGATGTCCAAAAGATTTCAAATCTACATTTCGTGATATGTAACTTTTAAGTTGCAGGTATTTGAAAATATCTACATTGGTCAGTCCAAAATTGCGTTTTAATTCTGTCATGGAAATAAACATGTTTCCTGTTACCAAGTCATTTTATCAAATCATTTTATGGTTTCCATTCCTTTAGATTTTCATATGGACCAATTTATCGGAGAATTCTGAAAAGCTATTCAATGATTGTTCCATAGGGTTGTATTTTTAGGGAGTAATGTTGCGTCTTGTAAAATACGTTTAATTCTCTTCTATATCGTTATATTGTTCTGAACTATGACGTTGTTAATGTCCTTAGCTTTATCCATTGAAAATAGACAAAAACAAAAATAAATTATTCTTGGGATGAGGATGCACATCTTTTTTACTCACATAACAGACCCCATTTCAAAGGTAACAAGCACTCATTAAGATCAGGTGTGGCCAATTAGTGGGCGCGACCAACACACCTGAACACACTTTACAAGGTAGAGGACAGAGTTGTTGATGCTGAGAACAAAATCTATATGTTTTTACATAACAATCTTCAAACATTCTCATTACAACAATTTTCTTGTGTTTTTTTATAGAAAGTAAAAAAAAAAAATTGTATTACTTTCTCAGAACGTTCCAAATCCAAGCAACTATCCTGCACCATTCCCAGAAAAGTTGTGGGAAGGTTGTATGCAAAATAACCACAGGACAATCAAGCACTTACCAAGCTCTTAAAACATGTTGTTCTCAGAACGTAACTGATAATGGACTAGTGATAAGAGTATCAGGTTTAGATACAGTGCAATATACAGAGAGCATGATCACTTTTCACAGTGAGTCACTACTTTGAAGACATGCAACAATCTTATCCCATTTCATTTAGACTGTGTAAGTCATTTATTGTACTGTGTTGAACTACTGAAAAGCCTCTTTGGTTCCTAGAAAAGCGCTATATAAATCCAATATTATATTCTGAAATTAAATACCCGTCTCTGGTTCCACAGTGTCTGCATCAGGCACTCTATCCAACGCAGCCATTACTACTATCCAACCACTATCTAATACAGCCAGTGCATCCCAACCAGCCAACACAGCCACTTCATCCAGTGCAACCACACCATCCTGTTTGACCCGTCGATGTCTGGCCAGCATGCTGATTGCGAAAGAAGCTCTGAGTCAGCCACAGTCTCCACGGTGCATCTCAATTATCCGTGTGCCGTCAATAGTGTACGAAACTCTGTCTGTCGTAAGTCCCTTTCCTTTCCATTGAGTTTTCTACAATGTGATGAGTTTCAGAGATAACATATTGACATTTCTATCACTATGTGATGAATTATCCTCTTCCTAATAAGGACACAAAAAACCTCCGCTTCGAGAGTCGTCTGGAAGTCCCGCTGGTAAGTACACTCTTAGGAAAAAAAGAAAAAGGTGCTGTAACCTAAAATGGTTCTCCGGCTGTCTTCATAGGAGAACCTTTTGAAGAACCCTATTTGATTCCAGGTAGAACCATTTTGGGTTCAATGTAGAATCCTTTCCAAAAAAGAGTTTTCCTATGAGGACAGCTGAAGAGGGTTTGACCTGGAACCAAAAAGAGTTTTCCTATGAGGACAGCTGAAGATCCCTTTTGGAACCCCTTATTCTAAGAGTGTGAGGCACAAAACATTCAGGGAGACATTCAAGTAAATGTGCCATTTTGTAATACCACTCATTATGATTATACACTACAGTCTTGGGAAGACCCTGATTTATCATGGAACACATCAGTCTATCATCATGATATGGTGGTCCTGCCTGTCAGCAAAATCTGGACTCCTGAACTCCATGTGACTAATGGGTGAGTCCACTTACAACACAATACAATAACTTATATTATGTTTCATTATAATTTTTTATTTAGATTTTATAAGTCAATTTATGTGTAATCTTCTAAATAGCGAGTGAAACATGGACAGAATTAGAGACAGTACTAATATGTTTTAATGTGGCCAAATGTTTAGGTGTGACAGTTTTAGTAGATCAATCCTCAGTTGTCTGTCCTCAACCTCTCATGTCTAAAGAGTGCAAACAACGATGAAGCACAGCAACAAGGACTTGCTGGTGCACAGCAACGGGACTATAGAGCACATGGTCATCATGAACACTGTGGTGGGCTGTGAAGTCAATCTGTACAACTACCCCTTCGCTTCAGATTTCTGTGCCATCGCCCTGAATGTGTGGGCAATTAGTGGTAAGTGCATCATTTCAAACCTAATTTTGTCTGCTAAATGGCTCTTGCACACCATTATTTACCAAAGCTCTTACTAACCAAAAACAACAAACCAAAAAAATAGTTGTCTGTATAGCCTAATGCAATTTAGTATATAATGCATTTTAGTTTGTCATCTTTGGAATTTTCTATGCATCCTGACTGTCTAGCATTTCATTTGGTGCTTGTTAGTGGGCTGGACACAGTGGGGCCATACTTAAGAACGTTAAAAAAAAATGTTAAAGTTTAAGCATCAGACAATTAAAATTGTTGATGTAGTTGCATGTGATCAAAGGCTGTATGTTAACTGTTCCCATGACAACCTGGCAGATTTATCCACATGCTAACCTCATCAGATGGCAATGATTATTTCCTGTAACAAATTCCGCATCCGCCTATCAAAGACCTTAAACTTTTTTTGTTGTCCCCTAAAGATTCCATCTTTAACTAAAGTTATCTCCCAAATTAAATAAGTTCATTCATAAGTTAATAACAAATCATAATTATATTAACAACATAACAAATGCAAGCTCTAATTCGTTGTATAGCCTAGTTCAAGGCGGTGGCGTGAAATAGACAAATGTGTGGGTAAATGGTAAGCTTTCGCCTAGCCTCAAAGCGGAAGTTCTGGATTTTACAACTTGATGTTAGATGGTTCCTCACCCTAAAAGTAGTATGGGCAAGGAGAAACTGTAATCCATGGTTCGGTTTTCTCTGAACAGCCACTACAAACTTTAGCCACCGCTAACAAAAAGTCTATGCGAGTGAAAGGGGAAATCATGCAATTGTCAATGTCAATTTTACTAAATCATTTTTTTTATTTGTGGTAGTTTTTCCATCCCCTCCTGAGAACCAAGCTAAAACCGAACAAAGAGCCTAAAATCAAGGAATGAACGAAAGCAAATATGTTGTGGACCGTTACACCCCTAATGCCTATTGATATAAAACATTTTTTTTGTTATAAACTATGGTATGAGCTTTGAGTGAGAGAACTGGTATCAAATATCTGCTTTTCCAGGATGTGGCATGTTCCTGGACTTTGGGAAAGTGAGCACAACTAGTGCAAACCGTGGGGACTGGCTAACCGAGGAGGTGGAACTCAATGCTAAAGGAGGCAGAGATGATCGCAACTATCTATGGGTTAGTGAGTGTTCCTGGTGATTTCAGTAGTTTATGTGATATGTAAACTATCTTTATCTATGGGTTAGTGAGTGCTCCTGGTGATTTCAGTAGTTTATGTGATATGTAAACTATCTTTATCTATGGGTTAGTGAGTGCTCCTGGTGATTTCAGTAGTTTATGTGACATGTAGAGTAAAGTATCTTTATCTATGGGTTAGTGAGTGTTCCTGGTGATTTCAGTAGTTTATGTGACATGTAGAGTAAAGTATCTTTATCTATGGGTTAGTGAGTGCTCCTGGTGATTTCAGTAGTTTATGTGACATGTAGAGTAAAGTATCTTTATCTATGGGTTAGTGAGTGTTCCTGGTGATTTCAGTAGTTTATGTGATATGTAAACTATCTTTATCTATGGGTTAGTGAGTGCTCCTGGTGATTTCAGTAGTTTATGTGATATGTAAACTATCTTTATCTATGGGTTAGTGAGTGCTCCTGGTGATTTCAGTAGTTTATGTGATATGTAAACTATCTTTATCTATGGGTTAGTGAGTGTTCCTGGTGATTTCAGTAGTTTATGTGACATGTAGAGTAAAGTATCTTTATCTATGGGTTAGTGAGAGCTCCTGGTGATTTCAGTTGTATTTTATTTATGTGGGACATGTAAAGATACCTTACTCTTATTTTTATGGGCAAAGCTTAAACATTTACACTCAAAAGACAATACACTTATTCAAAACAAATTATTTCTGCCTGGCTTTTTATTTGATTTATTTAAACTTTATTTAACTAGGTAAGTCAGTTTAGAACAAATTCTTATTTACAATGACGGCCTACCAAAAGGCAAAAGGCCTCCTGCGGAGACGGGGCCTGGGATAAAATAAATAAATAATATATATATATTAGGTCAAAAACACAACACTACATATAGAGAGACCTAAGACAAAAACATAGCAAGCCAGCAACACATGACAACACAGCATGGTAGCAACACAACATGACAACAACATGGTAGCAACACAGCATGGTAGCAACACAACATGACAACAACATGGTAGCAACACATGACAACACAGCATGGTAGCAACACAACATCATGGTAGCAACACAACATGGTATCAACACAACATGACAACAACATGGTAGCAACGCATGACAACACAGCATGGTAGCAGCACAAAACATGGTACAAACATTATTGGGCACAGACAACAGCACAAAGGGCAAGAAGGTACAGACAACAATACATCATGCAAAGCAGCCACAACTGTCAGTAAGAGTGTCCATGATTGAGTCTTTGAATGAAGAGATTGAGATAAAACTGTCCAGTTTGAGTGATTGTTGCAGCTCGTTCCGGTCACTAGCTGCAGGGAACTGAAAAGACAAGCGACCCAGGGATGTGTGTGCTTTGGGGACCTTTAACAGAATGTGACTGGCAGAACAGGTGTTGTATGTGGAGGATGAGGGCTGCAGTAGATATCTCAGATAGGGGGGTGTGAGGCCTAAGAGGGTTTTTATAAATAAGCATCAACCAGTGGGTCTTGCCATGGGTATACAGAGATGACCAGTTTACAGAGGAGTATAGAGCACAGTGATGTGTCCTATAAGGCAAATCTGATGGCCGAATGGTAAAGAACATCTAGCCGCTCGAGAGAACCCTTACCTACCGATCTATAAATGATGTCTCTGTAATCTAGCATGGGTAGGATGGTCATCTGAATCAGGGTTAGTTTGGCAGCTGGGGTGAAAGAGTGATTACGGTAGAAGAAACCAAGTCTAGATTTAACTTTAGCCTGCAGCTTTGATATGTGCTGAGAGAAGGACAGTGTACCGTCTAGCCATACTCCCAAATGCTTGTATGAGGTGACTACCTCAAGCCTTAACCCCTCAGAGGTAGTAAACCCACCTGTGGGGAGAGGGGCATTCTTCTTACCAAACCACATGACCTTTGTTTTGAAGGTATTCAGAACAAGGTTAAGGGTAGAGAAAGCTTGCTGGACACTAAGAAAGCTTTGTTGTAGAGCATTTAACACAAACTCCTGGAAGGTGCCAGCTGACTATAAGACTATTATCTGCATATAAATGGATGAGAGAGCTTCCTACTGCCTGAGCTATGTTGATGCAAATTGCAAAAGAGTGTGGGGCCTAGGATTGAGACTTGGGGTACTCCCTTGGTGACAGGCAGTAGCTGAGACAGCAGATTTTCTGACTTTAAACACTGCACTCTGAGGTAGTTAGCAAACCAGGCCAAAGACACCCCAGAGACACCAATACTCCTTAGCCGGCTTATCTGTCTGTCTTCACAGGTATTGCTGAAAATGCGGTCCGAAAACCCGTTTCTGTCCCTGGTCCTGCCCAGTATACTAATCATCTTGGCTGATGTGGGCAGCTTCGCCCTGCCGCTGGGAGAGAGCAAGCGCATCCCCTTCAAGGTTAAACTGGTTCTCAGCTTTATCATGTTCCTCAACATCCTCAAGGACCTTCTGCCTGGAGGAGGCCAGTGCAGCCCCATCATCCGTGAGTATCCTGTGTGTAATGCATCAGAATGAAACAGCATTTTGTTATAAACGGTGTGTGTATGTATCGGAGTTAGAGCGACTGCGCCAAAAAAGCTAAACATTCCTTTTGTAAACGGCCAATCAGAAACATTTATTCTATTGTAAAAATTGACTACAAAGTGTAAAAAGGGACATTTTTGTCATAAAATCAGCCTCTTCCAAAACTGAATTTGGTACCTAAGTGTGTCACAGCGTAAATTAAGGTTGGGTTTGGATTCCAATCATGTCATCAATTCATGTCCCCTTTTGCCCAGGTTGTTTGTGGAAGAGTGGGCAAGTTTGTTTTGCATGTTTTGCATGAAATCAGTCAATTGAAATAAATTCATTAGGCCCTAATCTATGGAATTTACATGACTGGGAATACAGATATGCATCTGTTGGTCACAGATACTTGGATCAGAAAACCAGTCAGTATCTGGTGTGACCACTATTTGCCTCATGCAGTGCGACACTCCTTCACATAGAGATGACCAGGCTGTTGCTTGTGGCCTGTGGAATTTTGTCCCACTCCTCTTCAATGGTTGTGCAAAGTTGCTGGATATTGGCGGGAACTGGAACATGCTGTTGGAACACACGTTGATCCAGAGCATCCCAAACATGCTCAATGGGTGCCATGTCTGGTGAGTTTGCAGGCCATGGAAGAACTGGGAAATGTTCAGCTTCCAGGAATTGAGTACAGATTCTTGCGACATGGGGCCGTGCATTATCATTCTGAAACATGGTGATGGCGGATGAATGGCACGACAATGGGCCTCAGGATCTCGTCACGGTAACTCTGATTTCAAATTACCATCGATAAAATGCAATTGTGTTTGTTGTCTGTAGCTTATGACTGCCCATACCATAACCCCACCTCCACTATGGGACACTCTGTTCACAACGTTTCAAACCGCTCACCCACACAACGCCAAACACGCTGTCTGCCATCTGCCTGGTACAGCTGAAACCAGGATTAATCCATGAAGAGCACACTTCTCCAGTGTGCCAGTGGCCATCGAAGGTATAGGATTTTCCCTATGAAGTCTGTTACGACGCCCATCAGGTTAAGACCCTGGTAAAGACAACGAGCAGGCAGATGCGCTTCCCTGAGACTGGTTCTGACAGCTTGTGCAGAAATTCTTCGGTTGTGCAAACCCACAGTTTCATCAGCTGTCCGGGTGGCTCGTCTCAGACCATTATGGGATCAGCCGTCTGACGATATGTGGCGATATGCTGATATCTACAGTATCTAATGACGTTATCTCAAGTTCATAAACGCACTGCCAGGCATGCACAGTACAACCTGTGATGTTCTATACTGAACAAAAATATAAAACGCAACATGTAAAGTGTTGGTCCCATGTTTCATGAGCTGAAATAAAAGATCCCAGAAACGTTCCATATGCACAAAAGCTTATTTCTCTCAAATTTTATGCACACATTTGTTTACATCCCTGTTAGTGAGCATTTCTCCTTTGCCAAGATAATCCATCCACCTGACAGGTGTGGCATATAAAGAAGCTGATTAAACAACATAATTCCACAGGTGCACCTTGTGATGGGGGACAATAAAAGGCCACTCTAAAATGTGCAGTTTTGTCACAAAACACAATGTGTTGTAGGACCGCTGAGCTGACTGAAGACCGCGGGCATTCAACTCACAGTAGTTGATATCGTTTCCACGGTAACATGTATTTACATCACATGATGAAGCTTTGAAACTATGTTGCAAGGTACATTCGCAGCAAGGTTATGTAGAACGAGTATCACATGAAACATTCCAGACACTGGTTCTTGCCATCTTGGCTTACTTTTGATTTGACAGAGAACTATGTGCTAACCTAAGGTTAGACAGGCTAGCCTAAGGTTAGACAGGCTAGCCTAAGGTTAGACAGGCTAGCCAGCTCCCCCCAGTTTGGCAAAACATGTGGTCAATAAGAGTTTCTATTCGCCACCTCTTTTCTACTTTAGCCTTCACACAGAACTGACATAGATGATCATCTTGAGATGGCGAGTCACTCAGGTGGGGTGAAACCACAACCCAAAGACAACTTTTGTTTGGCTTCAATCACGACCGCTAGCATTTCATAATGAGACAAATCTAAAACGAGGCCAAATCAGGAAGTTCAGCCGTCCTTTAAGAATGTGCAGAAAGCTCACTCCACAGCTAGCTTGAAATGTTGCCAAGGGAGCTATCAAATTTGATATTTTTCTATAGCTCAATTGTTTGGTACGGTTGTCAAGGTGGACGGCTGATGTGTGTTTGCGAGCAGTGATCCTGAACAGCAACAGTGATCCTAGTGATCCGTTGGGTGCAGAGTTTCACTATTTCCAGCTCGGTATGTTACAGGGACAGTAAAGAAAGATATACTGGTAGCAGCACACTGATGTCGGTTTCATGTATACAGGACCTCTCTGCCACCATATAACACTCACACATCTCTCTCGTTGTTCTCCATAGGAAAGCACTTCTGTTTCTGTTTGGTCATCCTGGTGTTGAGCACGTTGCAGTCTATGGTGCTCACACGCCTGGCTAAGTGTGGCACTCTCTGGCCCTGCAGCCTCTCCAAGTCCAAAGACTCACTGCTTAAAGACACAGACAATGAAGAGGGTAAACATTTTCATTCTTCTGTCATCTCAGTTATCCACAGAGCAAGATATATTTTTATCTGGTTGCCAAAGAAGACGTTACCAACCCTCCTTATTAGGGCTGCCAGAGTTAATCAGTTAACGTTATCATTTTAGTGCACAATATTTTATTTATTTACTATTAATCGCATTGTGTGAAAGTGTTGAATACACTGAAAACATCAAATACATAATCTATACCGCAAAAATGTACAATACCATGTAAAAATAAGTGGACATTGAGATGAAATAATGTTACATTAGACAGAATCAAGATGTCAATATTCTTAATGTTTCTTTGTATTTAAAAATCCTAAAACTACAGCTCACTTTGGAATGTATTTCCCCCCCAGTTAATTGTTGACAGCCCTAGTCTTTGTCTTTACCCTAGTCTGTATGTCTTTACCCTAGTCTTTATGTCTTTACCCTAGTCTGTATGTCTTTACCCTAGTCTGTATGTCTTTACCCTAGTCTGTATGTCTTTACCCTAGTCTTTATGTCTTTACCCTAGTCTGTATGTCTTTACCCTAGTCTGTATGTCTTTATCCTAGTCTGTATGTCTTTACCCTAGTCTGTATGTCTTTACCCTAGTCTGTATGTCTTTACCCTAGTCTTTATGTCTTTACCCTAGTCTGTATGTCTTTATCCTAGTCTGTATGTCTTTACCCTAGTCTGTATGTCTTTATCCTAGTCTGTATGTCTTTATCCTAGTCTGTATGTCTTTACCCTAGTCTGTATGTCTTTACCCTAGTCTGTATGTCTTTACCCTAGTCTTTATGTCTTTACCCTAGTCTGTATGTCTTTACCCTAGTCTTTATTTTTTTATTTTACCTTTATTTAACTAGGCAAGTCAGTTAATTAAGAACAAATTCTTATTTACAATGACGGCCTAGGAACAGTGGGTTAACTGCCTGTTCGGGGGCAGAACAACAGATTTGTACCTTGTCAGCTCGGGGGTTTGAACTTGCAACCTTCCGGTTCCTAGTCCAACGCTCTAACCACTAGGCTACCCTAGTCTTTATGTCTTTACCCTTGTCTTTATGCAACCATTTATAACCTGACCATGATGTCATAATGACTTTATTGCAACCAGTCTACATTAAGGGGTACCCCATTTAAATATATGCTTATAGGGGGAATTTAAACCATTTACTTAAACCATTTACTGACAGTGTTACTGTTTGAGAGTTTTTTTTTTTGCCATCATTTCCAATTTGTGGTCAAATATGACACCTGTTGGCACTTTTAGGGGGCAAAATAAATTGGCCACTTTTAGGGTTAAAAAAATTTAATCATCACGATAAACAAGTCGAGGTATTTTGTTAATGCACAACCATTCTTACATTCTAGCTGCAGTTGACGTCTTACCCAGCATATTTCTCGCATGTCCACAAAAATAATAATGTTATGTTAATCATGTAATCCTTTTTTCCTCTCATTTACTTTGTCTAGAATCCAAGTCTGATATTAAAGTCTCAGAGGAAGAGAAGAATACAGCCCTCCAGAAGGTGGTGAAGTTTCTCAACAAAATGGCTGCACAAGACCAGAAAAATGCTATACACCATCGCTTTGCCAACAAAGTGGACTTGATCTGTTTCTGTATCTATCTCACCGTCCTCATTGTTTACTCATTCATCATTTTATTTTTCTCCTTTGGTTCTCAATGTGAGATCAACCATTTAGAATTCTGGCATTAAATTCTTTATTTGCGTTTAACAATGATATTTAAATAAATATCAAGTATGTGTGTATTCTTCAGTAGAGATTTAACAATATTTATTTCAATATGTTTGAGCTAAGAATGAAATTGATTAGGACTATGCATCCTACCTTTGAAACACCTCTGCATATCTATCCCTTTTCCATTCTTCCTGTGCCATCCAAATTCCTGCATAGCCTACTGGTCAACGTACTGTAGTCAAAAATAATGTGAACGATGATGGTCAGTGATGAAGATGCGTCTAGCAACTTGCTGGTGCCGAGGCCCAGCATGATGACTCAATCCCGATTTATGGTATTGTCTGAATGACAGACCATCTGGGGGCTATTACAGGGGTCAAACACCTTATCTGTGGCAATCTCGATGAAAACACATTCCCATGGATGTCCTGGGGGTCACTGACGCCAGGATAAGATGTAAAGACTGATGAAACTTGAATCGACTAAATTAATGTTACTGTGTGAATGAAATTGTCATGTTTGAATTGTTTCAAGAGTTCATAAAGGGCTATGTATTTTGGTAGGTTTTATAATAATATGCAATGAATTTTGATATGTTTTATAGTACTATGCTATGAACTTTGATATGTTTTATAATACTATGCTATGTATTCTATTCTATTCTATTCAACCTATCTCCTGATTCTGCCTCCTCAACCCTCCTCTCCTCCCTTTCTGCATCCCTTGATTCTCTATGTCCCCTATCCTCCAGGCCGGCTCGGTCCTCCCCTCCTGCTCCGTGGCTCGACGACTCATTGCGAGCTCACAGAACAGGGCTCCGGGCAGCCGAGCGGAAATGGAGGAAAACTCGCCTCCCTGCGGACCTGGCATCCTTTCACTCCCTCCTCTCTACATTTTCCTCTTCTGTCTCTGCTGCTAAAGCCACTTTCTACCACTCTAAAGTCCAAGCATCTGCCTCTAACCCTAGGAAGCTCTTTGCCACCTTCTCCTCCCTCCTGAATCCTCCTCCCCCTCCCCCTCCTCCCCTCTCTGCAGATGACTTCGTCAACCATTTTGAAAAGAAGGTCGACGACATCCGATCCTCGTTTGCTAAGTCAAACGGCACCGCTGGTTCTGCTCACACTGCCCTACCCTGTGCTCTGACCTCTTTCTCCCCTCTCTCTCCAGATGAAATCTCGCGTCTTGTGACGGCCGGCCGCCCAACAACCTGCCCGCTTGACCCTATTCCCTCCTCTCTTCTCCAGACCATTTCGGGAGACCTTCTCCTTACCTCACCTCGCTCATCAACTCATCCCTGACCGCTGGCTACGTCCCTTCTGTCTTCAAGAGAGCGAGTTGCACCCCTTCTGAAAAAACCTACACTCGATCCCTCCGATGTCAACAACTACAGACCAGTATCCCTTCTTTCTTTTCTCTCCAAAACTCTTGAACGTGCCGTCCTTGGCCAGCTCTCCCGCTATCTCTCTCAGAATGACCTTCTTGATCCAAATCAGTCAGGTTTCAAGACTAGTCATTCAACTGAGACTGCTCTTCTCTGTATCACGGAGGCCCTCCGCACTGCTAAAGCTAACTCTCTCTCCTCTGCTCTCATCCTTCTAGACCTATCGGCTGCCTTCGATACTGTGAACCATCAGATCCTCCTCTCCACCCTCTCCGAGTTGGGCATCTCCGGCGCGGCCCACGCTTGGATTGCGTCCTACCTGACAGGTCGCTCCCTACCAGGTGGCGTGGCGAGAATCTGTCTCCTCACCACGCGCTCTCACCACTGGCGTCCCCCAGGGCTCTGTTCTAGGCCCCTCTCCTATTCTCGCTATACACCAAGTCACTTGGCTCTGTCATAACCTCACATGGTCTCTCCTATCATTGCTATGCAGACGACACACAATTAATCTTCTCCTTTCCCCCTTCTGATGACCAGATGGCGAATCGCATCTCTGCATGTCTGGCAGACATATCAGTGTGGATGACGGATCACCACCTCAAGCTGAACCTCGGCAAGACGGAGCTGCTCTTCCTCCCGGGAAGGACTGCCCGTTCCATGATCTCGCCATCACGGTTGACAACTCCATTGTGTCCTCCTCTCAGAGCGCTAAGAACCTTGGCGTGATCCTGGACAACACCCTGTCGTTCTCAACTAACATCAAGGCGGTGGCCCGTTCTTGTAGGTTCATGCTCTACAACATCCGCAGAGTACGACCCTGCCTCACACAGGAAGCAGCGCAGGTCCTAATCCAGGCACTTGTCATCTCCCGTCTGGATTACTGCAACTCGCTGTTGGCTGGGCTCCCTGCCTGTGCCATTAAACCCCTACAACTCATCAGAACGCCGCAGCCCGTCTGGTGTTCAACCTTCCCAAGTTCTCTCACGTCACCCCGCTCCTCCGCTCTCTCCACTGGCTTCCAGTTGAAGCTCGCATCCGCTACAAGACCATGGTGCTTGCCTACGGAGCTGTGAGGGGAACGGCACCTCAGTACCTCCAGGCTCTGATCAGGCCCTACACCCAAACAAGGGCACTGCGTTCATCCACCTCTGGCCTGCTCGCCTCCCTACCACTGAGGAAGTACAGTTCCCGCGCAGCCCAGTCAAAACTGTTCGCTGCTCTGGCCCCCCAATGGTGGAACAAACTCCCTCACGACGCCAGGACAGCGGAGTCAATCACCACCTTCCGGAGACACCTGAAACCCCACCTCTTTCAGGAATACCTAGGATAGGATAAAGTAATCCTTCTCACCCCCTTAAAAGATTTAGATGCACTATTGTAAAGTGGCTGTTCCACTGGATGTCTTAAGGTGAACGCACCAATTTGTAAGTCGCTCTGGATAAGAGCGTCTGCTAAATGACTTAAATGTAAATGTAAATGTATTCTGATATGTTTTATAGTACTATGCAATGAATTTTGATATGTTTTATAGTACTATGCTATGAACTTTGATATGTTTTATAATACTATGCTATGTATTCTGATATGTTTTATAGTACTATGCAATGAATTTTGATATGTTTTATAGTACTATGCTATGAACTTTGATATGTTTTATAGTACTATGCAATGAATTTTGATATGTTTTATAGTACTATGCTATGAACTTTGATATGTTTTATAGTACTATGCTATGTATTCTGATATGTTTTATAGTACTATGCTATGAATTTTGATATGTTTTATAGTACTACGCTATGTATTCTGATATGTTTTATAATACTATGCTATGTATTTTTCTACGCTGTTAAGACTTAGGATATTTTGTATTCTCTTTATCGTGAAGATTACTGGTATGTACCATTTGCGAATTGTATTCTTATTGCGTAACTGTAATAAATCGGATTACTTTCAAAGAGATACAAACCGTAGTCCTCACATTTGAGTAATATTCCTTGAATTATCATTTGGTGGAATGTCTAATGGTAAATGGTATTCACAATATACATAGCATATATGCTCTCTCTCTAACTGTGCATCTCGGAGCTAAGGTTAACTCAATAATGTAATGCTAGTACATCGATTGCAAGATATTAGCTCCTTGTCCCTTAGCCTCTTATTGATTGCCTGATGGTAAACCTACACACATCTTATAGTATTCTGAGTGGTGACGCAAGGCTTGCAACCCTGGCAATACCCACTGGATACGATAATGGGCCCATAGTGTTCACATGATAATGGAGTCAGATGGTATATCATAGTAGGGTCATAGAACCCTACACTAATTCTGTCATCCTCAGACAAAATTAATTTTCACTATTCTACATTACCAGGTTGTTAGCTAGCTAGGTAACATGACTTAACAACCCACTGGGCAAAAACTGGTTGAATCAATGTTGTTTCCATGCATCATACCGTGTTTTAAGAAGTCTGTTACAGATGTGGTGAAGGCTTCAGGCATGATGCCTTTGGTTGATGCTCCAGTTGGAGATGCTGATACTGAATCATGCTTTCAGGGGAGGATGGGACTGACTGAGGATGACCCATGGTATGCTGTGGGTGAGGTAGTAGAATAAATATTACACCACCACAGTTCCTTGTTTTACATTTTTGTTTTATGTTAAGTTCTTTCCAGTATGTTTGTTCTCCCTGTTGTGAAGGTTTGGAGTCCCTGGGTGGCATGGTGCCCATCTGGTGCAGGATAGGAGTAGCTGAGAGGACCAGATGGTTTATAATAATGCTTTGCTCTGCTTTACTCTGTTTTCCATGACCAAAGTTTTATCCTATATCTTACATGTCAATAAACAATAACGTTTTATCCGTTTTTTGCTAAGTGACACCCTTATGGGTGTCAAAAGGGGGAAACAAAAGCATATATCACTTGTCAAATTTTTTTTTCTATTTTTTTTTCTGTAATAAAAAATAAATGTTTTATTAATAATAAACGTTTTATTATTTTCATGAAATGCTATTAACTTATTACTATGTTGGGACTGCTGAAATAAAGGATAATGAGTGACACCCTAGCGGGTGTCAAAAGGGGGACTTAAATTTAACACAATTTTCTTTTATTCTGTCTTTAAATGAGCTGTTGTTCTCTTTTGACATGAGGGTTTTAAGTTCCTAGGTGGCTGGTAGCCAATCTAGTACATAGTGGGATCGAATGGAGGACATGAAGGTATTTTAAACTTTGTAACTGTTATATGATTCATTGCTGAATTTTTGTTCACACCCTTGGGGGTGTGAAAAAGGGGGATTGTTGGATCCTGTATTTTACATTATATCCATTACCATACATATGATTGAATATTATCTGCTGTTGGCTTGTGTGGATGTATGTATGTGTTATGCAACATAGCTGACTTGAAACATTGTTAAAAGTTTCAAGGCCATGGGCCTTTCTCATGATGGAAAAGTAGCATGAAGACAGGAACTGTTCAATGAGTTGGGAGGGGGCACATTCAGAGCGTGTGGTTGCAGAACAAGCAGTCTTTTGTTAGATAACGGTATGGAGCATAAGCACATGGATGTTCTTCATAGCAACAGTTACATCTATCAACAGAAGCGCCAGAGGCGGGGACCCGCCTGAGCGCCTGCAATAGGCTGAGCAAGTTTAAACCATGCCCAGTCTCTACTGTGATAGGCCAACAGACTGGTTGGAACTGTCTATCACAGTATAAAGAATACTGTTTACATACATCTTGTCAGTTCCCTGTTCTGCCCTGCGTGGTATTACAGTGAGCCCGTATACGAAAGTTGCATTTCCCATTTATTACTTAGCTAATAAAAAATACATAGTATAAAATCGGTGACTCATTGTTATATTTTTCCTGATACCAGATTCGAATTTACGCAACTCTAACACTAGTCACTTTAATAATGGCATTTTAATAATGTTTACATATCTTGCATTACTCATCTCATACTGTATTCTATATTATCTATTGCATCTTAGCATCTGCCACTCTGACATTGCTCATCCATACATTTATATGTTCTTATTCCATTCCTTAGATTTGTTGTGGAATTGTTTGATATTACTTGTTAGATATTGTTTCACTGTCGGAACTAGAAGCACAAGCATTTCGCTACACTCAAAATAACATCTGCTAACCATGTGTATGTGACCAATACAATTTGATTTGCTGATCTAGGATGTAATCATTAGTCCAATAGTTGCAAACGAGAGTTTCTGTTGGACAGATTCAGATATGTTTATCCCCATTTCACTCCGTTTGCTTCCATTTAAGAAATGTTTTTCAACAGAATCGGCAGAATGGATGCAGTCCTGATCACACGTAACCCAGTTACATTTCATAGCAGCCAGATCATATAATTCCTTCTCGAATCTACCTGCTGTCCTACTCAACTTTTCCTTTGCTTGGTAACTAGGTAACATGGCATCCCTCTCTGTTTGAGCCAGGTGTTTGGATAGGCTAAACTAGCTAGCTGCATTCGCTAGCTAAGTGAATGTGAAAAAAATACTAAATATAACTAGGTTTCTCTCTCTCTCACTTGCTTCTCCATTTCTTAAGAAATGTATATGTTCAAAACTGTTCTCTTTCTCTCTCTTTGAGTCAACTACTCACCACATTTTATGCACCGCAGTGCTAGCTAGCTGTAGCTTATGCTTTCAGTACTAGATTCATTCTCTGATCCTTTGATTGGGTGGACATGTCAGTTCATGTTGCGAGAGCTCTGATAGGTTGGAGGAAGTCCTCTGGAAGTTGTTATAATTATTGTGTAAGTCTATGGAAGGGGTTTTTTGTACTGAAGCCAATGTAGCCAGAAGAAGACAGAACCTAGCTGTCCTCCGGCTACACCATGTTTTTTTTTTTATTTTAACATTTTATTTCACCTTTATTTAACCAGGTAGGCTAGTTGACAACAAGTTCTCATTTACAACTGCGACCTGGCCCAGATAAAGCACAGCAGTTCGACACATACAACAACACAGAGTTACACATGGAATAAACAAACATACAGTCAATAATACAGTAGAAAAATCTATGTACAGCATGGTGCTGCCCTATAGAGTGCTGTTGAACCTACTGTAGACCTCCATTGCAAAATAATGTATTTTAATGAATTATTCGGTGACGTGAATATATTTTGTATAGTTCTATCTAAAAATGATAACTTTTTATGTTTCACTATTTACATTTTTATGAAATTCACGGAGGATGGTCCTCCCCTTACTCCTCTGAGGAGCCTCCACTGATGTATAGCCAACTGCTATGGTAACATTGCATGCCATCTATCATACATTAGGAGTTAGCATGGCAGCATACACAGATCTGGGCCCAGGCTAGCACATTTCTACGACATGCACCACCAGCTTGGTATGTACAGCAGCCACTTCCAGCAGCCACTTCCAGCAGCATCATGAACCAGTTCAACTGTTTCTCTGCCAGTCAATGTTCACCTGTCTGTCCTGTGTGTGTGTGTGTGTCTCATACTCTTCCTCCTCGTCTTCACCAAGTAGCTTCTCATCAAAAGCATCTTCCTCCAAGAAGTCCATGACCTCTCGGTCCTCCTTATCCTGCAGGTCTTCCTCAGAGATGACCCTTTAGCACGTAAGATGATGAATCTAAGGGAATTGTGAAGACACAAGATATCAACCTGTTTGTAAGGTGACAAAGTTACATTTTATAATTCTAATGTTTTCTCTCTAACATTTGAGAAAACAGTTAACATAATTGTATATCTGAAACTCCATAAGTGAAATAATATGATCATGTTTGCCTGTAGCAAAGACAAACCAGCTTGACCTCCAGCCTGAGCTTCCATAAGGCTTATGATCTATCATAAAGGTTATACATTCATTCTTGCATTTAACAGCCAGAAGGTTTACTATTTTGGAATCATATCACAGATAAACATTGTTAGAGTCGCGTCAATTTGAATCTGGTATCAGGATAAATATGACAATGAGTCACCGTTTGTATACTACAGTGCCTTGCGAAAGTATTCGGCCCCCTTGAACTTTGCGACCTTTTTGCCACATTTCAGGCTTCAAACATAAAGATATAAAACTGTATTTTTTGTGAAGAATCAACAACAAGTGGGACACAATCATGAAGTGGAACGACATTTATTGGATATTTCAAACTTTTTAACAAATCAAAAACTGAAAAATTGGGCGTGCAAAATTATTCAGCCCCTTTACTTTCAGTGCAGCAAACTCTCTCCAGAAGTTCAGTGAGGATCTCTGAATGATCCAATGTTGACCTAAATGACTAATGATGATAAATACAATCCACCTGTGTGTAATCAAGTCTCCGTATAAATGCACCTGCACTGTGATAGTCTCAGAGGTCCGTTAAAAGCGCAGAGAGCATCATGAAGAACAAGGAACACACCAGGCAGGTCCGAGATACTGTTGTGAAGAAGTTTAAAGCCGGATTTGGATACAAAAAGATTTCCCAAGCTTTAAACATCCCAAGGAGCACTGTGCAAGCGATAATATTGAAATGGAAGGAGTATCAGACCACTGCAAATCTACCAAGAACTGGCCGTCCTTCTAAACTTTCAGCTCATACAAGGAGAATCCACGTGTGTACCTAGCCTGTTTTGCAATGCAGTCTGGTGAGAAGTGTGCTGTGCATATGCAAATGTTCTGAACTTCAGACTGAACTTCTCTTGACAATTATTATGAAAACCAAATCGAAGCCGTAGTGATTGCTTGAATGGAAGACCGTGCAAAGACACTGCACAATCTCTTGCTTATGAGCGGGGACCAGCACCAGAACTAGGAAGATATGTAAATAAACAATGAACATTCTTGTTCATTGGTCCATTATCATCAGATTGCCTTGTGACCTTATGCTTTGGGCCCAAAAACTTCCCACCTGAGCCAGATGAAATTCCAAGCATTTTTATAAAAACATCTTACACAAAAAGGGCATTATCATATTTTCGTGAATTTCAGAGTGTTATTTCGACCTCATCGTGTGGAAATAGCATGAAAAAAAGGGAAATAACGTTTTTAACTACACTGGGCCTTTAAACCTAATAATCTATAGGGTTTAATGACAGGTGGCAGTATATCCGCTTCTGATCAGTCAAAGGTAGTAATTACATGTCTGTTGTGGTTGTTGTTTACACAGGATGGTGAAATGAATCCTGGGAGGTTAATTTAAAAACTCATTATTTGGGGATTATGGACAAGCACACACTGTACAATATCAAGAATCATAATAACATGTAGACAGTTTGTGGGGGTGTGTATGTTCTCATGGAAGACTGCCGTGACCACATGTTCCAGAGCAGCCTTTATAAGGGTCATCCCAGGTGAGGCTTTGGCTTGAGAGGAAAGGAGAAGGCAAGTGGTGATCACTAAGCATCTAAAGGTTGGTTTTCAGTCCTTCTTCTAACAGTTTCATTGGAGGAAACTCGTCATTTCTAGTAAGACTGCGCACCAATGTCTAACTGACTATGTGCTTTGTGACAGGAGGACGTGCAGGGATGAGACCCATGGACCACAGCGTGCTGAAATGTTGTCTCTTCTCTCTACTCTTGCTAACAGGTAAGACATTGGGCTCTATTTTACTCTTCTCAAAACAACAGAAATTGCACCAGAAGAATGTCATCTTTATTGTTCCTATTAGCATTCGTAAAGTATTCAGACCCCTTGACTTTTTCCACATTTTGTTACGTTACAGCCTTATTCTAAAATGGATTAAATAGTTTTTTTCTCTCATCAATCTAGACACAATACCCCATAACAGGTTTTAAGAAATGTTTGCCCCCCTCCCCCAAAAAAAACAAGAAATATCACATTTACATAAGTATTCAGACCCTTTACTCAGTACTTTGTTGAAGCACCTTTGGCAGCGATTACAGCCTGGAGTCTTCTTGGGTATGTCGCTACAGGCTTGGAACACCTGTATTTGGGGAGTTTCTCCCATTCTTCTCTGCAGATCCTCTCAAGCTCTGTCAGGTTGGATGGGGAGCATCGCTGCACAGCTATTTTCAGGTCTCTTCAGATATGTTCAATTGGGTTCATGTCCCGGCTCTGGCTGGGCCCCTCAAGGACATTCCGAGACTTGTCCTGAAGATACTCCTGCGTTGTCTTGGCTGTGTGCTTAGGGTCGTTGTCCTGTTGGAAGGTGAACCTTCACCCAAGCAGTCTAAGGTCCTGAAAGCTCTGGAGCAAGTTTTAATCAAGGATCTCTGTGTACTTTGATTCGTTAATCTTTCCCACAATCCTGACTAGTCTCCCAGTCCATGCCGCTGGAAAACATCCCCACAGCATGATGCTGCCACCACCATACTTCACCGTAGGAATGGTGCTAGGTTTCCTCCAGACGCGACAATTGGCATTCAGGCCAAAGAGCTCAATCTTGGTTTCATCAGACAGGGGAATCTTGTTTCTCATGGTCTGAGAGCCCTTTAGGTGCCTTTTGGCAAACTCCAAGCGGGCGTTTTACTGAGGAGTGGCTTCAATCTGCCACTCCACCTGCAGAGATGGTTGTCCTTCTGGAAGGTTCTCTCATCTTCACAGAGGAACTCTGGAGTTCTGTCAGAGTGACCATCGGGATCTTGGTCACCTCCCCGACCAAGGCCCTTCTCCCCCAACCCATTGTTCCTAGGCCGTCATTGAAAATAAGAATTTGTTCTTAACTGACTTGCCTAGTAAAATAAATATAGATGTGCCTTTCCAAATCATGTCCAATCAATTTAATTTACCCCAGGTGGACTCCAATCAAGTTGTAGAAACATCTCAAGGATGATCAATGGAAAGAGGATGCACCTGAGCACAATTTCGAGTCTCATAGCGAAGCGCCTGAATACTTATGTAAATAAGGTTAGGTTTTTTATGATTTATAAATTTGCAAACATTTCTAAAGACCTGTTTTCACTTTGTCATTATGGTGCATTGTGTGTAGATTGATGAGGATTTTATTTTATTTGATCCATTTGAGAACATAACAAAATGTGGAATGAGGGAAAGGGTCTGAATACTTTCCAAATGCACTTTATGTACAAAGGTATGTGAACACCTCTTCAAATTAGTGTATTCCAGCTATTTCAGCCACACCTGTTGCTGACAGGTGTATAAAATCAAGCACACAGCCATGCAATCTCCATAGACAGACATTGTCAGTAGAATGCCCTTACTGATGAGCTCAGTGCCTTTCAATGTGGCTCCGGTCAACTGTAAGTGCTGTTATTGTAAAGTGGAAACAGCTAGGAGCAACAACGGCTCAGCCGCGAAGTGTTAGGCCACACAAGCACACAGAACGAGACCACCTAGCGCTGAAGCGTGTCGTGTCTAAAAATGGTCTGTCCTCGGTTGCAACACCAATCTGCCTCTGGAAGCAACATCAGCACAAAAACTGTTTGTCGCGAGCTTCATGAAATGTCCACATACTTTTAGTCATGTAGTGTATTGGGGCGATAATGGACTAGCGATAGAGTATCAGGTCACTTTTGACAGATATTGAGTCACTACTATGAAGACATGCAACAACCTTATATCATTTAATTTAGATTAAGTTGGTAATTTCTTGCACTGTGTTGTTGAACTATTGGAAAGCATCATTGGTTCCTAGAAAAGCACTTTATAAATCCAATGTATTATTCTGAAATGAAATACCTGTCTCTGGTTCCACAGTGTCTGCAGCAGACCCTCCATCCAATGCAGCCATTTTAGCTAGTGAAATGACTCCAGGCAATGCATCCAACACAGCCAGTGCAAACCAACCATTCAACACAGCCAGTACAAACCAACCATTCAACACAGCCAGTACAAACCAACCATTCAACACAGCCAGTACAAACCAACCATCCAACACAGCCAGTACAAACCAACCATCCAACACAGCCAGTACAAACCAACCATCCAACACAGCCAGTACAAACCAACCATCCAACACAGCCAGTACAAACCAACCATTCAACACAGCCAGTACAAACCAACCATCCAACACAGCCAGTACAAACCAACCATCCAACACAGCCAGTACAAACCAACCATCCAACACAGCCAGTACAAACCAACCATCCAACACAGCCAGTACAAACCAACCATCCAACACAGCCACTTCATCCAGTGCAACGACACCCTCCTGTACAACACGTCGATGTCTGGCCAGCATGCTGATTGCGAAAGAAGCTCTGAGTCAGCCACAGTCTCCA